>NW_021901490.1:0-583 GCF_006229205.1 Suricata suricatta
ATCAATGTATTGATTGTTTGGCATTGATAATATTTCCTGCAGTCAGAAGATTTATCTTACTAATTGGATACTGTAATTTCCCTTGCTTGGGTAGCCAGAATATCTGAATTTGTCCTAATTAGAATTGACTTCTCTGGGTTGAGAAAGTGGCCTACCACCTAAGTCATGATATGCATAAGGAGTAAACTTAGTTTTCTCACGAGTCAATATTTTTCTGTTTGGTTTATGAAAATTCAGAAAGCTCCATAACAACTTTTCCTGAAATAATTTTGAAAAGTTTTCAAAGTATAAAGCACACATATGTAAAACATATTTACTACAATATAGAGATTCATTTAAAATCATTCTAGTCAATATCTTTTCATATAGGAGGTTTAAACTCTCCAACTATAATCAATGGAAATAGTTTAGTAAAAGTAAGTATTGGTCATATTGCAAAGCACTGATGAGCAAAGCAAGGTTTTTGGCTTTGGGAGCCCATGGATTAATGAGGGGAGGGAGACAAGTTTGATAGCAATTATAACACAGTATGGGATCTGCTAAAGGAGAGAGAGATTCACAGGTTGCTACAGAAATGAAGAGG
>NW_021901491.1:0-583 GCF_006229205.1 Suricata suricatta
GAAAAAGAAATTTATATTTATATATATATATGTTAATGTATATTCATTTTTGACAGAGAGACTTTTTTTTAAGTTTATTTATTTTGAGCGAGAGACTTGTTTTTAGTGTTTCTTTAATTTTCAGTGGGGGCGGGGGGATAGGCAGAGATAGAGTGGGCCATGAAATCCAAAGCAAACTCCAGGCTCTGACCTCTCAACACAGATCCCAACACAGGGCTCCAATCCTTGAACCACAGATCATGACCTCAGCCGACGTCAGACGCTTAACTGACTCAGCGACCCAGGCGACCCAGATATTTTTAGTTATTGAGAGGTATCAGGATTCATGCTTTGATGATGAGGATTGGGCATTATAGTTGCTTTATGGTAGCCTAGTACAATCAATGCAGTTGCTTCAAGGTAGACTAGCCTATACTCTAGTCAGTGGCTCATTCTAAAGTTGTTAATGGCATACAATATGACAGTAAGAGTCACAATGCAGTATTTGAAATATGATTACATTTTCAAAAGAACCACATGTCAAAAATAAAAATCATTTTACAATGTTTAGGTAAGTTCCTTCTATTCCGACTTTCTCGAGGGT
>NW_021901492.1:0-583 GCF_006229205.1 Suricata suricatta
GCCCTGCGCCAGCACTCACACACAGGCCCGGGGCAGGGAGGCACTCTCTGACCTCAGGCTCCGCTGCCCCAGACTCACGGCCACCTGCTGAGGGTCAGGCTCTTCTCCCCAGTCGGGTCCCCATGACCTCTGAGAACCGTGTCTCCCGTGGACCCAGGGGAGCATCACCATAACTACCATGACCTTTGAGAAATCACTCATCCAGCTCAGGTCCATCCACTGTGTGGCCTCCAGCCAGTCCCCGACCTGCTCTGAGCACCTCAGACAAGAGAGCATCAGCACTGCCTTCCCCCCCGGGTCCCATTCAGTCCCGGGGACGGTCCTTCAGAAGCCTGGCCCCAGTATGGTGTTGGCATAAAAACAGACACATAGATCATGGAACAGAATGGAAAACCCAGAAGTGAACCCACAAATATGTGGTCAACGCATCTTCAACAGACCTGGAAAGAATGTCGAATGGAAAAATGACCGTCTCTTCAACCAATGACATCGGGAAAACTGAACAGCGACACGCAGAAGAATGAACCTGACCCCTTTCGTAGACCATACACAAAAATAAATTCCAAATGGATGAAAAACTTAA
>NW_021901493.1:0-583 GCF_006229205.1 Suricata suricatta
GTATTAGCTCTGCTTTAAATGTCTGGTAAAATTCCCCTGGGAAGCCATCTGGCCCTGGGCTCTTATTTGTTGGGAGATTTTTGATAACAGATTCAATGTTTTCACCAGTTATAGGTCTATTCATACTTTCTATCTCTTCCTGTTTGAATTTTGTCAGTGCATGTGCATTTAGGAATTTGTCCATTTCTTCTGTGTTGTCTAGTTTGTGGGCATATAATTTTTCATAGTAATCTCTGATGATTGTTTGTATTTCTAAGGGATTGGTTGTTAATAGACCCTTTTTCATTCATAATTTTGTCTATCTGGGTGCTCTCTCTTTTCTTTCTGAGGAGCCTGGCTAGAGGTTTATCAATTTTGTTTATTTTTTCAAAGAACCAAGTTTTGGTTTCATTGATCTGCTTGACTGTTCTTTTGTATTCTATATTGTTTATTTCTGCCCTGATCTTTATGCCTAAATGTCCATCACCTGATGAGTGTATCAAGAAGATGTGGTGTATATATACAATGGAGTACTACATGGCAATGAGAAAGAATGAAATATGGCCATTTGTAGGAAAGTGGATGGACCTTGAGGGTGTCATGC
>NW_021901494.1:0-583 GCF_006229205.1 Suricata suricatta
GCTGCAGCCCTCCTGGGCCCCAACAGCTCAGTCTGGGTCCATCTTGTCGCTGGGACTCCACGGGGCTGGGAGTTGGGGGTGGCCGGGAGGTTCTGTGATCCCTGCTGAGTGCAACCTCAGGGTAGGGGTGCGGGTCAGACGCATGTGCTGGCGCAGCGTGTGTCGTCCTGGCCTCGCCCCTTCTCCACCCTCTCCACTTTCCCCTGGCCGGGCTGGGCCTGCCTTTCTTGTCCCAGCGCTTGTGATTCAAGCTGTGAGCTGGGGGACAAAGTCCAGTCCAGGACACTCGTCCCGGCCCTGGCGGTTATCAGCTCCGTGGCCTTGAGCACCTACGTCCTTCGGTATCTGTCAGGCTGGGACTACCAGGGCAGGATCATGTGACCTGCAGGACCCCTGTGCTGCGTCTTCTGCTGGCTTCCGGAGGCTGCCCTTCTGTGCTGGTCTCCCCACGTGGGCTCCCTGCCCTGGGGACCCCTCCCCACCGGCTCCTCCATGCACTTCTGTGGCCTTGGGCTGCTTTTCACGCCGGCCTCTCCACTGTCAGCCTCTTTCCGGCCCCGGCCCACCTGTCACGTGGGTGTCA
>NW_021901495.1:0-583 GCF_006229205.1 Suricata suricatta
TCCTCCCTCATCTCCTTGTTATTATCTCCATCCTAAATCAGTACAAAGGTTTTATTTTCTCTGTGTTAGCATGTCATCCTAACTGATATTCCTGTACTGCCAGATTTTCTGTATGAGATGTTTCAATATGTCAAATAAATCTTAATTTTCCAGGCATACAAATATAAGAAATCTTGTCTCATTTTTTCCTCATGAATGGTAACTCTTAGATCTCAGTTCTACTATTCTCTGCACGAGGCGGAGATCATAGCAGGTGATTTGAGGATTTCCACTTCCAGCACCTCAGCACTTCCCATGCTAACAGTGCAGGAGGTGGCTTGCCGCAAGCACCTGGAACTCTCTGTGGAGGGCTCTGTGTACATGAAGGAGCAGATCTCACAGGACAGAGTGGGGAAGGAAGTCTCTGGGGAAAGTGCTCAACCAATGGGCAGGACTTGATGGATAAGTGCTCTAGCCCCTGTCCCTCGAGTGGGGCGTGTGAGACCAGAGGGCTCAGTAGCACTGAACAACCCCGGCTGCCCACAGGAGTCACCTGCTCTGGAAATCAATCTGCACTGGCTTCCATCCCTTCCCGGGATCAGTT
>NW_021901496.1:0-583 GCF_006229205.1 Suricata suricatta
CGAGGGTGTCATGCTAAGTGAAATAAGTCAGGCAGAGAAGGACAGAAACCATATGTTTGCACTCATAGGTCTAACAGGAAAATAGGAGAAACCTAATGGAGGACCAGGGGGAGGGGAAGAGGGAAAGAGAGTTGGTGAGAGAGTGGGATGCAAAACTTGAGAGACTATTGAATGCTGAAAATGAACTGAGGGTTGAAGGAGAAGGGGGAAGGGTGAAAAGAGGTGGTGGTGATGGAAGAGGGCACTTATTGGGAAGAGTGCTGGGTGTTGTATGGAAACCAATTTGACAATAAACTATTTTAAAAAATAAAAAATAAAAAAATAAAAAGGCTATAAATGAGGTGCATAATAAAATGGAGGCTGCCACTGCATGGATAGAAGAGGCAGAGAGGAGAACAGGTGAATTAGAAGACATAGTTATAGCAAAAGAGGAAGCCAAGAAAATGAGAAAGAAATTGATACAGGAGCACGAAAGGAGAATTAGAGACCTGAGTGATACAGTCAAATGGAAAAATATCCGTATCATAGGAATTCCTGAAGAAGAAGTAAGAGAAAAAGGTCCTGAAGGGGTGCTTGGTTAAAT
>NW_021901497.1:0-583 GCF_006229205.1 Suricata suricatta
GACACTCCCGGAGCCCACACGAGGCACCCGGGTCTCCTAAAATCCCACGGCCACGGACTCAAGGGTGGAGTGAGTGCTGTCCAAACATCCTGTTGGAGGGCAAAACCGCTTGATCCAGAATGTCCAACATCCCCCGTAGGGGGAGAATTTCATGACTGATGAGACAAATATGTGATTTCTATCTTTCTCTTTTTTTTTTTTATGAAAAGAGTGAAAATATTTAAAGACCTGCAAACTGGTTGTCAAAGAGCATTTCCACGCTGCCCGGGCAGATTCGCAGCAGATCCACACACATTAAACCCGACACGTGTGCCCAGAAAGCCTGGTTTAGGACGGCACCAAAGGCAGGAGCAGGTGCCCGGAGTTGATGTCTGTTACCCCAACGGAAAAAAACGCTCATCACAGATTAGCCGTCGGCCACCTCCTTGCTCCGCGAACGCCCGCAGCCTGGGTCAGACTAATTCCTTAGAGGAGCCAGGGTGCACCCCGTGCACAGCACACTGACTGGCGATTTCTGTCCAAATGCGTGTTCTCCACGCGGTGAAGTCTGATACCCGACGCACGTCTGGGCTGTGAGTCAATT
>NW_021901498.1:0-583 GCF_006229205.1 Suricata suricatta
TACAGTTTAGAGCTGAAGGAGGGGGACTTCAGCCAGATGGGGCTCTCTTCAGAATAAATATAAAATAAATTCAAATAACCCCGACTCAGGGATAACGGACCAGCTAGCTGCTCTGGGCAAACGTAAAAGAGGCAAGACAGGGTTGACTCAGCTCTGAGCCGCGCCTCAAGGCCCAGAGACCCCAAATCACCATGGAAGTCTCCATCAGGCCGGCTACGTGGTGGGAGGATCTGAGTGCTCAAGTTCAAACCCAGAATTTTTGCCAGAATGGTCTTCCAGGACTCCAAGCCCAAGCCCTGTCTGGGCAACCCCCCTGGGAACTTTCTGTAAGTCGCTGTGATTAATAACACGGAGGAGGCCAGCCAGTGGGGGCTTTGAAACCCATTCTTGGGTCCCATCTTGTCGTTTTTCTATTTCTCAAGTGGCTTTTTCGGGGCACACAGCGAGGCCCATCAAATGTCAGGGTGGTGAAGGAGCAGCCCCTGAGGGCCCCCCCCCACCGCCACCTCACGTTACTGGGGGTGAACTGCGTGCCCCTTAGCAAGCTGCTCTATTCTGTCTCTGCCAAGTGGGGCTCCCTGGG
>NW_021901499.1:0-583 GCF_006229205.1 Suricata suricatta
ATTGTAAATGATGGAAAATAATTGCATATGTTAAAAAAATAAATTGTATAAAAAATAAATAAAACAAGATTATCATGGGGAAAAAAAGATTTATTCTCTTAGCAACTTTCAAGTATAGAATACAGTATTATTAACTATAATCATAATGCTGTGCATTAGATCCCCAGAATGTATTCATATTTAAAAGTTTATACCCTTTGGCCAGTGTCTCCCCAGATCCCTACTCCCAGTCCCTGGCAACCCAATTCTAGTGCCTATTTCTATGATTTTGGTTTCTAGACTTCACATACAAATGAGATCACATATAGTATTTGTCTCTCTCTGACTTACGTCACTTAGCATAATGTTGTTTATGTGCATTGTTGCAAATGGCAGCATTTCCTTCCTTCTCCTGGCCAAGTAATAGTCCATCGTGTATATATTCCACATTTTCTTTATCCATTCATCCACTGGTGGACACTTAGCTTGTTCTTGGCTCTTGTGACTAATGCTGGAATGGACATGGGAGTGCAGACAGCGCTCTAGACAGTGATTTCATATTCTTTGGATAAATCCCCAGCAGCGGTATTTCTGGATCGGATCG
>NW_021901500.1:0-1339 GCF_006229205.1 Suricata suricatta
AATAAAATAAAAGAAATAAAATACTTCCAAATATTCTACTTGAAAACATTGCTGAAACTCAAAATGGGTTGTACTTGATTTCTCACTTAATTCTCAAACAAGTCCAAATGATTAGTCTTCACCCAAGGATTCAAACTTACTTAAAGGAATGAGCATTGCCTACATCCCTCCTGAAGAACATTTGCTTCAAAAGCTGATGTGTCTTAAACTTCCAGGTTATTAGTATATTAAGACTTGACAGTCTTTAGATCCTTTCCTTTTCCACAGAACACTTTTTGGATGTTCTGACATTTGGACGCACGTGGAATACTCAGTACTGCAGCGTTGGGTTGAGATGGCCTTTGAGATGATTCTTAGCTTCAGAAGTTACATGTAGTCAATTAGAAAACCTCTCAGGCCTAAAAGGATTCTTACCACCATAAGGGATAATATAATTAAAATCTATTCCCATTTGTCTTATCTATGGTTTCTCAACACAGTAAATGTGAGAAAACTTAGTAGCAAATTCAACGCATGGAATGATTTCACTAATATCAATTAAGGAGAGAAAATAAATCTAACCAGGGAAGCTTTATCCCTTAAAAATCATTGAAGATATTTAAAAGTTTGTTTTGCACTTACACTTTTTGTGTAAGCCCTCAAAAGCAGTAACAGAGATTAAATAACCATACTAAACAATGGGTTTTTATGTTTAGGAAGAATTAGGTTTGTCAGTATTTGTGTCTAACAGTTCTCAGAAGGCTTACTTGGACAGTGATATATGAACAAATTCTAAACTGCCGGTACATTGATGGACAACCTAGGTGAAGTGATTAAAAATATTTTTTTTATTAAAGATTTTCTTTTTGCAAAAAGCACATAAGATTTTCAAAATTATTTACAATAATGAATCAATGTAAGTGAAAGAAGAACACTGCCACATTATGAAGTTTGCGTATGTAGTAGTTAAAGAATGATTATTGGGGGGCCTGGGTGCTCTGTCGGTTGAGCATCCAATTTCAGCACAGGGCATGATCTCACGGTTCATGGGTTCGAGCCCCATGTCAGGCTCTGTGCTGACCACTAGCTCTAGCTCAGAGCCTGGAGCCTGCTTCAGATTCTGTGTCTCTTTCTCTCTCTGCCCTTTCCCTGTTCACACTCTGTCTCTCTATGTCTCTTAAAAAATTTTTTTAAAAAGTAAAAAATTATTATTACTATAATTATGACAATGAACCAGATACAGCCATTGCCTTCACAGGGCTGAGAGGCATTGTATGTAGAGTACAGAATTGACCTTCAACACAGACTTATTGTGTTCTAGGTACAATAGAATTATGTTATTTAATTCTTATAAATATTT
>NW_021901501.1:0-583 GCF_006229205.1 Suricata suricatta
ATTGTAAATGATGGAAAATAATTGCATATGTTAAAAAAATAAATTGTATAAAAAATAAATAAAACAAGATTATCATGGGGAAAAAAAAGATTTATTCTCTTAGCAACTTTCAAGTATAGAATACAGTATTATTAACTATAATCATAATGCTGTGCATTAGATCCCCAGAATGTATTCATATTTAGAAGTTTATACCCTTTGGCCAGCGTCTCCCCAGATCCCTACTCCCAGTCCCTGGCAACCCAATTCTAGTGCCTATTTCTATGGTTTTGGTTTCTAGACTTCACATACAAATGAGATCACATATAGTATTTGTCTCTCTCTGACTTATGTCACTTAGCATAATATTGTTTATGTGCATTGTTGCAAATGGCAGCATTTCCTTCCTTCTCCTGGCAAGTAATACTCCATCGTGTATATATTCCACATTTTCTTTATCCATTCATCCACTGGTGGACACTTAGCTTGTTCTTGGCTCTTGTGACTAATGCTGGAATGGACATGGGAGTGCAGACAGCGCTCTAGACAGTGATTTCATATTCTTTGGATAAATCCCCAGCAGCGGTATTTCTGGATCGGATCG
>NW_021901502.1:0-583 GCF_006229205.1 Suricata suricatta
TGTCACATCTTTCAGAGTTTGACTGACTCTGGTAAGGGAACACTTTCACTTGGGAATGGAAGCACAATAAAGGTGCTGTGATTGGTGCAGGGCACCACCGCGTAAGCCAGGCGGTGGCAGACCAGGTTTGCTGTGGCATGATGTCTCTTTGGCTTAGACAGCTGGGGTCCACAATGTCAACAGCTGCTTGTTCTTTGGTGCACTAAGGATTTCCACAATGGCTTCAAGGGCTGTCGTCCTTAGCGGTTCCTCCAGGTCCAGTGACTGGGGACCAGGGCAGGCAGCAGTGATGGCTGGACTTTGCGTTGTGCCCACCCTCCGCAGCAAGGTTAGCTGCAGGCGCCTAAGTAGTGACTGGGTTCACACCCATACATTGTGGTGGGCTGGGGCAGGCATTAAAGGCTGCTGGCTTTGACTCACTGGCAGCTTCAGGGCCCTCCCTGGCTGTTGGCACGCTCTCCTGTCACTACACTGACTACATTGCACATGCACATTGCAGCAGAGCTGGTGACAAGGACCAGGCCAGAGGCAGGTGCACATGCAGGGGTCCTGGCATACTCCGTTGTGGTGGCACAGCCTCTCC
>NW_021901503.1:0-583 GCF_006229205.1 Suricata suricatta
TTGGGAAAATGGGAGAATATACTTGTTCGTTAATCCTCATCGATTCGCCAAGCACTCATGGAGCAGGTGTGGTGTGCCGGGGACAGTCCTGAGAGCTGGGGACACAGAGTGGACATGGCAGAAGCAGTGGTGGTCTTCACAGAGTCATGGCTAACCAGGGCCAACATACGGCAGGACATTGTCCCGCACATACTGGCGGGCTCTGGGTCCTGGTTCACGGTCTCCTTTTACCCTATTTTCTCTAAAGCAGTTTTATTCCTGTGTTTGCAACAGTCACGTTACCCCATTACCTCTCTAATAAGACCACAGATTATGAGAATTATGTTTAGACATTAATGCCCCCAGCTCCGCCCCTCAAACCTGTTGAACCCCTAACCAAAAGGTCTCTCAGGGACCCTGTGCTGTCATTTCTCACATTTACTTCTGTTTAAGGAGGCACTTCAGTGATATTCTTTGTCCACTCTCTGTATCCCTGGACAAGCAGACTCTGTGAAGACCACCACTGCTTCTGCCATGTCCACTCTGTGTCCCCAGCTCTCAGGACTGTCCCCGGCACACCACACCTGCTCCATGAGTGCTTGGC
>NW_021901504.1:0-583 GCF_006229205.1 Suricata suricatta
TGAACTCTGGAGAGGTGGTCGGTGCGGGGCCGGCCTGGTGCCCTTGGTCTAGTGCTTCTGGGGAGGGAAGAGGGCTTCCTGGCGGTGGCGGCAGCAAGGGTGCTGCTCCGGACCCCACGGTCGGTCGGCCCTTCACGTGTGCAGATTCCTGGGGTGGGGGTGGGGGGTGGTCAGCTCCCCACAAGGGAAGATGCCGCTCGCTGCCCGGAAGCGGAAGGCCCGGCTCTCCCGTGGGTGCAAGGGCAGGCCGGCATCTTGCCACCTCTAAAAGGCAGGCCCTGGTTCCAGCGTTTCTTTCTCCCGGGCACGCTCAGCCCATCGTCTGGTCATTAACCCCTGCCCCGCTGTGTCTGGGACACCTCCCGGATCTGCCCGCTCCGTCCGCATCGGCTCTGGGCTGCTGTCCTTCCAACCTGGACATCCGCCCTGGCCTCTGCAGGGGTCACTCTGCCTCCACTCTTCGCCCTGTGGCTTCTCCTCCACACAGAACCCGGGGGCACATGTCCCCCCACCAGGATGGCAGCCGAAGTTCTAGATCCGGCCCCATGGGCCCCACTTGAGTCAGCCTCTGCTTCTCCCCACT
>NW_021901505.1:0-583 GCF_006229205.1 Suricata suricatta
GTGCAGCCCCTGAGACGTGGGGGTCTTGTCTCCACGCCGTCCACCCCCCTCCGACCTACCTTCTGCCTTTTCCAGAAAATTCAGCGAATGCGTCAGTGTATGTCCGGCGCTGCCTGGCATCTTCTTGCCTGGACTTTTCTTGTGACTCATGCACGTGGGCGCACCTGTTCTCCATCTGCTCCTGGCCTGGCAGTGTCGCGAGTCCAGTCGTGGGAGGAGACGGGCTGGACCCCAGGGAGGCGGGGGCACGGGGGCTGGCCTGTGGGGCTGCCCGGGGGACAGTCCGCCACAGCTCGGGAGTCCAGACCGGGTCAGTGCTGCCCAGGGGGATAAATCCAACTCAGAAGGGAACTTAGGGGCTCGTGGCTGAGAGGCCTGAAACGGGCTGGACCCCAAGCCTCCCGCTGTGTGACCGGAAATGTGTTTGGGCCTCCTCACCAGTCCCCTCTGGGCTGGCTTCATGCTGGGGCCGTGGCTGGTGGGGGGTAAGGTGGCAACACAGCTGAGAGAGAGAGAGGGAGACATCAGTGGAGGGAGGAGAGGAGGGGAGGGAGTCATGAAACAGCCCCCGTGAGCATCTCGC
>NW_021901506.1:0-583 GCF_006229205.1 Suricata suricatta
GCTAACAATAGAACTATCCTACAATTCAGTAATCACACTATTACTGGGTATATCTCTGACCCGGCCCGCAGGTCCGTCAACGCAGGTCCTGAGGGAGGGAGTGAGAATTGGGGGGCAGGGGGCACAGAGAATGGAGGCAAGACAAAGTTTCTGATCAAGCCTCAGTTTATTGAGAAAACACAAGCATCTTATAAAGAGCGGAAAGCGCAGGTCAGTTACTAAGAAACAGGGTCACGTGAAGAGGCAAGGGTAAAAGAAAAACAAAAGCTGCGGTTTTAGCACAGCGTCTGAGGACCCGATAAGAAAGCCCAGCCAAGCTGTCTCTGGACTTGAGCTGGGAGTGATAACACTGTCCTGCCCTGCAGGTGGCTGATCTTAGGTCAGGGCACACATCTCTTCCCCCAGCAGCTCTTTCTGGCAGCTCTCCACAGGTCCTCCTTTTTTTTTATTTTCAAAAAAAGCTTTTTCCAAAGTGTGATAGTATAGGCAAGGAAAGGACTGTGCCTGTCTTGGGTTGGGGGCCCACCAATCCCTCTTACCCGTCATGGGCACACTCAGAAGCCTATGCCTGAGTAGCCTGTCT
>NW_021901507.1:0-583 GCF_006229205.1 Suricata suricatta
TAATGTGTGATAAATACAGATGTAAATATTTTTAAGCTATTTCAATAGATATGTAGTGGTAGTTTGAGGTTTTAAGTTGTGTTTCCCTCTGACTAGGGATGTTGCACATCTTTTTAGGTACTTATTGTTTGCATACTTTATTTCGTGGATTGTGAGTGCAAGTGTTTTACCTATTTTCATTTATTTATTTATTTAGGTTTATTTCTTTATTTTGTGGGAGAGAGTGCATGAGTGGGTGGCTAAGGGGCAGAGAGAGAGAGGGAGAGAGAGAGAGAGAGAGAGAGAGAGAGAGAGAATTCCAAGGAGGCTCCTTGACATGGGCCTCAATCCTATCTACTGTGAGATTATGACCTGAGCTAAAACCAGGAGTCAGCCACTTAACTAACTGAGCCACCCAAGTGCCCCCCAAATTCCAATTTTATGACTCCAAATACTTCAGCTATTGACTTTTATGGATAGTATCTTTGGTGTCCTGTCTAAAAACTTGTTACCTAACTCCAGGTCCCAAAGATTTTGTTTTCTTCAAAAATTTTATGCCTTGACATTTTACATGTACATCTGTGGTGCATTTGAGTTAATTTTT
>NW_021901508.1:0-583 GCF_006229205.1 Suricata suricatta
TGTCACATCTTTCAGAGTTTGACTGACTCTGGTAAGGGAACACTTTCACTTGGGAATGGAAGCACAATAAAGGTGCTGTGATTGGTGCAGGGCACCACCGCGTAAGCCAGGTGGTGGCAGACCAGGTTTGCTGTGGCATGATGTCTCTTTGGCTTAGACAGCTGGGGTCCACAATGTCAACAGCTGCTTGTTCTTTGGTGCACTAAGGAGTTCCACAATGGCTTCAAGGGCTGTCGTCCTTAGTGGTTCCTCCAGGTCCAGTGACTAGGGACCAGGGCAGACAGCAGTGATGGCTGGACTTTGCGTTGTGCCCACCCTCCACAGCAAGGTCAGCTGCAGGCGCCTAAGTAGTGACTGGGTTCACACCCATACATTGTGGTGGGCCGGGGCAGGCATTAAAGGCTGCTGGCTTTGACTCACTGGCAGCTTCAGGGCCCTCCCTGGCTGTTGGCACGCTCTCCTGTCACTACACTGACTACATTGCACATGCACATTGCAGCAGAGCTGGTGACAAGGACCAGGCCAGAGGCAGGTGCACATGCAGGGGTCCTGGCATACTCCGTTGTGGTGGCACAGCCTCTCC
>NW_021901509.1:0-583 GCF_006229205.1 Suricata suricatta
TCCCCACTAATCCCTTTGTACTTCTAGGATGCCCACTCCAAATTTAGTGGTCTTGGTACTCCATACAGAGTTAGACATTCCAGGTCGGAGAATCATAAAACTATAAATATATAGCCTCAACACCCCAAAACAACTCCCACTAGACCTCTAAAGAGGTGTTTCTTTAGAAAGCCTGTTTAAACAAACATTAAAACACACTAGAAAGAAAGTATAACTGAATGTAATCAAGAAGTATAAAGGACTAAATATTGGGGAAAAAACATGTGGGGATTGAAATAATAGTCTAAGAAAATACTTATGGTCAATAAATAATACCTTTGAAAGGAAATACAATGTTTTTTTCTAAGTAGAGTTGAATTATCAAAAAAATTTCAAGTATAAGGAAAAAATTTAAGTAGACCAATTACCATACAGTAAACTGGAAAACCTATAAGAGATCTGTATACATCACAACCATAACCCTCACACCCCAAGAAACCAGACCATGTGATTTTATAGGTGAGTTTTGGAAAATCTTGAAGAACAGATAGTTCATATATAAACCGTCCCAGGACACAGAAGAAGATAGTAAGTTTCTAAAATC
>NW_021901510.1:0-583 GCF_006229205.1 Suricata suricatta
AAACTAGTTGGGGAGAGAGAGGGAGGCAAACCATGAGAGACTCTGGAATACTGAGAACAAACTGAGGGCTGATGGGGGAGTGGGAGAGGGGAAGGGGGGTGATAGGCATGGAGGAGGGCACTTGCGGGGAAGAGCATTGGGTGTTACATGGAAAACAACTTGACAATAAACTATAAAAGAAAAAATAAAAATAAAACACTCCATGTCTTGGACCATAGTTTACGGATTAGCATATGACCCACGCTGGCCAACCAGTCAGAGTCTTTACTGGGATACCTTTTCAAAAGCTATCTTGAAAAAAATTCTCTGTTATTGGGGTCCACTCAGCTGGTCAGATATGAGTGTTAGGGTGTCAGTGACTACTTACCCAGCCATGTGAAGAAGACTTGTCTCAAAACAAGAGCTCCACAAATAGAACTACCCTACTACCCAGCATGTTCAAGGTGTTCATCCAAGGGATACAGATGTGCTGTTTCAAAGGGGCACATGCACCCCAATGTTTATAGCAGTGCTATTGACAATAACCAAAGTATGGACAAAGAAGATGTGAGATACACACACACACACACACACACACACACAC
>NW_021901511.1:0-1339 GCF_006229205.1 Suricata suricatta
AGCAACATGCAGAAGAATGAAACTAGACCACTCTCTTACACCATACACAAAAATTAACTCAAAATGGCTGAAGGACCTGAATATGAGACAGGTAACTAACTTAACTTTAAATGAGCATATTTCTTTAAAAAAAGATCTTACCTGCTGAACAGCATCTGAACATTTTTTTGGAGTGTCCAAAACAGCAGACTGAGATCCTGGTTTGGAAAAGAAAAAGAGTCAATACCTTAAAGAAGTTTTCCCACTTCCTCAATCAGAAAACAAAACTAATTAACCACAAGCACCAAAAGCATCCAGTTTATCTTCCAATTATACTCCTGTATTATGAAGACATGACTACTTTTCAGTATATATAACACACATATATAACACTCACATCATTATTTTTTAAGTTAGAATAGCCTCATGCCCTTTTTAACACACCAATCATAATTATTTTTCTCAATGGCTAGCGTCTATTTTGTGCTAGGAAATACGTGTTGAAACATTCACTTATATTATTTACTTAGCTAAAGTCTGTACAATGATAGAACTTACCAATCTTAAAAAATGGGATTCAATTGTCTTATCTATTGACAACTTTCCTTCTAATTTCTTTTTTTATTTTTATTATTTTAGAGAGAAAGAACGCACATGAGTAAGGGAGAAGGACAGAGGAAGAGAGAAAGAGAAAGAGAGAGAGAGAGAGAGAGAGAGAGAGAGAGAGAGAGAGAGAGAATGAATCCTAAGTAGGCTCCACATTCAGCATGGAGCCCAACATGGGACTCAATCCCATGACCCTGGGATCGTTACCTGACCTGAGCTGAAATCAAGAGTTGGATACTCAAACCCACTGAGCCACCAAGGTGCCCCTACCTTCTAATTTCAATAAGAGATAATGAGCACTACCATCAAGTAATAAAGGATTCTGTTTATTTTGTTATTTTGTTATTAATGATTTTGTTCCTTTATTTGTCATTTAAGAGTCTACGAAACTGTAAATTCATGCTGGAAAACCTAAGGGATAACAAATTCTAGGAGTTTTTTTTTTTTTGAGAGACAGAGAGAGAGACAGCGAGCAGGGAAGGGTTAAAGGGAAAGGGAGGTACAGAATCAGAAGCTGTCAGCACAGAGCCCAATGTGAGGCTCAAACCCACAAACCGTGAGATCATGACCTGAGCTGAAGTAGGATGCTCAACCGACTGAGCCACCCAGGTGCCTGTAGGATTTTTTAAGCCAAGGGACAATTTCTTCTAAGTGAACCTTGCATGGACATTGTAAAACAAGAGGCCTTCCGAAATCCCCAGTGATCCCTGGAGTAGAGTCTGAAAATAACTCATTGTGTTCATCTGCAATTTAC
>NW_021901512.1:0-583 GCF_006229205.1 Suricata suricatta
GGTTTCTAGGTTTCTCTTGTTGTGCCTTTGATTATTTTATTTCCCTACTCAGTGATATTTGGGACTCTCCACCTTGTGTACTTTGGCTTGTTTCCTGAGGTAGCCCTGAAAAGGAAAACAAACACGCAGGGAACAAGAGCAAGTGCCCGCACAGACAAATCAAACAAATAAGTAAACCCAAAGGGGAAAGAGAGAAGAGAAGAGAAAAGAAAATAAAAGGTTAAAAAAAAGGGAAAGGAAATGAAAAAAAAAAAAAAAAAAAAAGGGGAGACAGAAACAAAAGATAACGGACAGTCTAAAATCATATAACCAGCCAAGGGGGGAGAGAAGAACGAGATAAGGGAAAAATATATCTGGATGGCAAAAAAAAACCAAAAAACAAAAAAAAAACAAAAAAGGGGGGAGCAGCTTTCCTGCGAGGATGGGCGTGGTTTGGTATAGGTTAGTTAGGTCTCAGGGGGTGTTCTCCCAGGTCCCACCTTGGTGATTTTGGGGAGAAGAATGGTAGCACCCCAGGCTCTGCTTAAACCAAGCGTTGCAAGCCGTTCTTTTGAGTCCCATCTCCCTGTGCCATGGGTGGGTC
>NW_021901513.1:0-583 GCF_006229205.1 Suricata suricatta
GAGGGACACACAGAATTGGAAGCAGGCTCCTGACTCTGAGCTGCCAGCACAGAGCCGGACAGGGGGCTTGAACCCACAAAACGTGAGATCATGACCTGAGCAGAAGTTGGAGGCTCAACCAACTAAGCTATTCAAGTCCCCCTCTGACATCCTTTTCTAAAATATGTCATTCATTTATTCAGAAAGTAGAGATGACTAATGTTTATTTTTGAGAAAGAACGGGTGAGTGGGGCGGGGAGGGGGCAGAGAGAAAGGGAGACAGAGGATCTGAAGTGGGCTCTGTGCGGACAGCAGAGAGCCCAATGTGGGGCTCGAATTCCCACACCCTGAGATCCTGACCTGAGCCCAAGTCAGAGGCTCAAGGGACTTAGCCCCCAGGCATCCGGGACCCTTGCCACCAGCCTAAATGGGGCAGGTTAGCGCCCTCTGCTGCAGAAGCAGAGGGATGTCTGCGCCTTCTGCTCCTTGCCCTGCGTTCTCTCTTGGAATCCTGCAGCCCTGATCTGCGCTGGGGAGGCAGGCAGAGGGAGGCCGGGCGCTGGGCTCAAGTGGAGAGAGCGGAGCAGCACACGCCCGACCCTCA
>NW_021901514.1:0-583 GCF_006229205.1 Suricata suricatta
TAGCTTCATAGAATACCAGGCCGGTGCCTATCATTGTAACAAGTTCAGAAACAGAGAGACTCCAGGTTGAATGACTACATTACTCAAAGATGTCATCACAGTACACTTTGTGTGTCTCTATATCCTCCCATCTTCAGCTTCTGAGAGCTTCATGGCTACATGGATGCTATATATAGAGACAACCCATCCCTATGTGTAAATCCTTCCAGGCATAGTCTGACTTAGGCACATTAGACCTAGAACAAAATGGCAAGGTGGTCCTCAGTTGCACATGGGGGGAAAAAAGAAGTTTCCCCAGACTATACAGGTCACCATCCTGGGAAATCCTTATTGCTTTATTTCATTTGTGCTTGAATGAAGAATGGAGAATTGTCTTTATCTGTGTGAACAATGGCAGGAACTGGTAACATCCTGACCTAACATTAGGTCATTATTAGACAGCCAGATGCTTAGAGCAGCAAAATTCAAGGCTTGATGTTTACATATATAAAAGGTATTTTGAAGGTTGCATTGCCCCTCATCAGAACAAGAGTTCAATTTTGTTAATAAATTGCTTTGAAGTGAATACCTTCACTCCAGGAAG
>NW_021901515.1:0-583 GCF_006229205.1 Suricata suricatta
CAGATCAAGGGAGACTACTGAATACTGAAAACGAACCATGGACTGAAGGGGGAGGGAGATAGAGGGAGGGGGTGATAGTCATGGTGGGGGGCACTTGTGGGGAGAAGCACTGGGTGTTATATGGAAACCAATTTGGCAATAAACAATTAAAAAAAAGAAAAATGTAGGATTACACATTTTTTTTAAATTTCAAATGGTATAAGTTTTAAAATCTGGAGGAGTACACAAAAACTATTAAAGATGTATGATTCCAGCATGGCAGCTGATCATTTAGGGGATAGTCCTAAGTCAGAGAGTATAGTCTTTACTCTCTTACCAGAGTGAAGGAAAATTGTAGCGGGATAATGAAGAGAAAGATGTCTTCTGAAATCCAGTGTTTTGAGAAGAGAGAAGGAAGAGAAAGTGGGAAATAAAAAGAAATGGAGGAGAAAGAGAAAGAGACAGGAAGAGAGAGAAGGAGAAATTCCAGAAAAAGCAGATGAGTATCCCAAGAATGAAAACAACAGCAGCAGAATAGAAATAAATGCTTTTGGTGAATCAGACCAGACTGAAGAACATTTTATTTTAAGAATTCTGAAGTCCA
>NW_021901516.1:0-583 GCF_006229205.1 Suricata suricatta
GAGGGAAGGGCAAAATGGCCAAGGGGAGAGGGAGGTGCAGGCTTCTAGTTATGGAATAAGTAAGCAATGGGGATGAAAGGTACAGCCTAGGGAATGTAGTCAATGATATTGCAATGGTGTTGTACAGGGACGGATGGGAACTACATTTGTGCTGAGCACAGTACAGTATACAGAGCCATTTAATCACCACGTTATACACCTGAAATCAATGTAATCTGTGCCGACTATACTAAAAAAATCTAATAAATCAAGAAAAAAGTCAGGGTCTTAGACATTTCTGAAACTCCAACCCATTCCTTGCATTGTGGCCTCAATCCAATAAGCGTTTATTTGTCCTTCTTGCACACTTGGCGCTATGCTAGGCATGAGCGATGCGGCGGTAAACACAGTTCTGCTCCCCATCCCAGGGCTCACCTCCCAGGCATGGAAGAAAGGCACTTCACCCACCAGAAGGCTGGATTCCAGCTGGACTGAGAAGGGCCCTGAATGTCATGCTGACAATCCCGCATTTGGCTCCACAGCTGGTAAAGAACCGTCAGAGCGGTGGTGTCTCTGCTGGGGAGTGGGTACCAGGCGAGCGTGC
>NW_021901517.1:0-583 GCF_006229205.1 Suricata suricatta
GCTGGGGGAAGGGGGTCGTCCCTGACGGTGGCTGCGCACCTGCCTGCCTTTCTGCAGACTGTTCGCATCCTGTGCTCGTTCTGCACCGAGCTGCCCCTCTCTGGTTTGTCCGTGCACGTGCTTGGAGGTCGGTAATTGTCAGTACAGCACGACCGGTCAGAGTCTCAGGCACGTGAGCAGATGCTGTGTGACAGTGCGGTGCTGCCACACAGGAGTCAGCGTTCCTGCCGGGTCCTGGGCTGCCCAGCGGCAGAGTCTCGGTCCTCTTGGGAGCCAGGAGGTGGTTTAGTGTTCCTGTCCTGCCCCGCCCCAGCCCCCCTGCCCCGTAGCTTCTCATCCAGCCTCGGCTCAGCCTTCCGCTCGCCCCGCCTCGGAGTTTGGGACCAGGCCTGCCAGCCCCGCCCTCTTGCAGGGACTGTGGGGCTTTTTAGAAGACAAAGTAATGCCGTCTTAAAGCACGTGTCCCTCGTTTTAGTTTTAGTGTCTCTTTTAAGAGAAATAGCTTAAAAAGGTTTTATTTTATTTTAGTAGGAATTTGTTCTTAGGTTTTTTAAAAACTGCTTTTCATTGCTTTTAAACGTGC
>NW_021901518.1:0-583 GCF_006229205.1 Suricata suricatta
AAACTGAATCTGCATTCCTAAGAAGGTATTAGCAAATAACGAATAGGTAGAATTCCATGGAAAGAATTATCAAAGTACAAGAAATGAGTGGGGTTTATATGCAATCCAGATTGTACCGGTTATAGCAAGACAGCCAATAGCAGTACTTTCTGAGCATTAACAATGACTAGATTCCAAAAGTTTACATACATCAATGCACGTACACACACACACACACACACACACACACACACACACACACACAGTCTTTGGGACATATTATTCTTCCCCTTTGTAGAATATTTTGCCCCACCTCTAGTAAATGTAAGATGTTTCTTCAGTAGCCATTTAGCTAATTTGAGACAGAGAAACAACAAGTGGGCCGAGAGGCATTGGGAAAGAATAAATTCTGCATGGGGCTCTGCCCTGAGAATACAGCCTGCTGACGATTCTCGATCCTATCTCTGTGTATTCTGGTTCTTCCATGTATCATGGAGGAATTACACAACTTTCTCACTTCATGGGAAAAATGTAGTCTGTCTTTTTCCATGTCACTCGTTTAGAAATTCATGCCTTGGAGTGTTATGTGGATTTAGAAGGTTCT
>NW_021901519.1:0-583 GCF_006229205.1 Suricata suricatta
GGGTCGCGGTTCCCTCGCTCCGCCCCGAAGGCTGCGCGCGACCAGGTGGGGCCGCAGGGGAAGAGACGCACGGTGGTGTGACCACAGGGAGCGCAACTTTGTAGCCCCCAGCCCGCCCCGCCCCGCGCCCCGGCCGCGGCAGCCCACCCCGCGGCCTCACCATACAGCCCCCGGGGCCCGCGCTGCCCCGTGGCGGGGTCGGGCGCAGTCCACATGAGCAGGGGGCTTTGCGCGCTGCGGGGGAAGGCGGGGTCGGGCCCCGACGCCAGCTGCCCCCCGGAGAAGCTGCGCAGCGCGTCGCTCCAGGAGTGCGAGGAGCCATAGATGGCGCTGCCGTCCAGCCAGCCCGTCACCTGGTTGGTCTGCAGGGGCACCGGGAGGGTGAGCCCAGGGGGAGCCGCGGTGGAGTCGCTGAGGCGGGTAAGGGGGCGCCAGGGGCCAGCCAAGCATCGGTAGGAAGTGGGGGAGGAGCCTCTCCCCGCGCGGCCCCTGCCAGCCCACCTCCCCGTGACCCCCCCGAGCGTCGTCTCACCAGGTCCCGGGGGTTACTGGGGCTCTGTCCTGTCTCAGGGTCCCAGCGGCT
>NW_021901520.1:0-583 GCF_006229205.1 Suricata suricatta
GTATCTGACTTTGAAATGCCCAAGTTTTAAAAATCACCCCAAAACCAGAAACCGCCAGGGAGACCGAGTCACGCATGTAAAAGCAAAAGGCAGTTTTATTACGGCTTAGGCTCACCGGGCCTAAGTTCGGTCTCACAGCCTTCACCAACGCAGTGGATCCGTGCTGAGAGCCCCGAACAAGGGCTGAGTAGGGTTTTTATGGGGTTTAGGAAGTGGGAGTTACAAGAAATTGTGACATCCAATCAATATCATATAAGAGTATTGGCAGTAACTCTAACCATACACATTGTCCAGGGTGTTCGTTACTTTTGGCAGGACCCAATTACAACATTTAGGGTATCTTTGAAGTTAACCAATTACAGAGCAAGTTCAGGGTCATGTTCGGTGACTATCGGGTTAACTTTAACACTAGGTCACAGGGTCCTATCTAAAGTTCCCATCTGCAGGTCTCACCCTTAGGAATGTGGGGAGAGGTAGCTGGGCTTTCCTGACTGAATACCGCAAAGTGGTCTCTTTTGCCCCGGGTAATGGATAAGGCCTAATGGTTCTGGAGCGAATGACCTTAGACCTTCTAGCTTAGAGG
>NW_021901521.1:0-583 GCF_006229205.1 Suricata suricatta
TTTTGCTTACTGTCCTTGATAGCAACCATTTTCCCCCAAATCAGGATCAAATTCTGATTATGCATTTATGTGTTGCATTTGACTATTATGTTCCATTAGTTTCCATAAGTCTGTAATATTTCTTGGCTCAGGCACACTGTCTTTTCTATCCTGCAGTGAGCCTCAGACCTCCCTACATGATATTCTCTCTGTCAGGATTCCTTCCCATTCCACTACTTTGGTACCCTCCTCCTTGCTTCAACCCCACTCCATTGTTTTTTTACCTAGCTAATTTTTATTCATCTGTAACATGCCTCATACTCTTCTAGATGTGAATGAATAGTTCCTAGTGGAGTATATATTTTAGATGGGAATATGCAGTAAGCAAAATAAGTAAGTAAAAGATGTACTAGATGATACATGCTAACAAAGAAGATAAAACATGAAAGGGTATAGTGTTTATTTCTGTGTAGGTATTCCACTTTTTTAAGCAGAGTGGTGGCAACAGAAAGCCTCACTGAAGGAGACATTTGAATAAAGATCCAGGGAAGAGGAAGTAATTCATGAAGATCTCTGGGGGCACAGCATTTCATGTAGAGAAAAA
>NW_021901522.1:0-1339 GCF_006229205.1 Suricata suricatta
CTCAATAAGTTTACTAGTATAGTACAGTATAGTATGATATACCCATTTTAAGGTCCTTAGTTCATTTTTTTATTATTTTATTATAATACATTTGCTTTTACTCAATCTTCTTCTTGCCTCTTTTCTTTTTGCATTTTTTCATTAATTTTCAATTTATCCATTCTTTTCAACCCTTAACAAATTAGTGTCTTTCCTTAATTATCTTCTCCATCTATTTTTTTCTCCATTGTAACATCAAATTTTCAGTCTGCAGCATACTGTTTGGTCTTTGGAATGATACAAGGATTCAGATTCAACCAACTATCTATTCAACAAAAATTTCTTGAGCATTCCGTTAGTTTTTTGGCCTCTGCAGATCCAATTTCCATCCTTCTCTACCCCCTCCTTGCCCCAGAAGGTTGGCCTTTATAGTCTGAATCAGCTGGGCTCCAATCCCTCAGTCTTGTGATTGGATTTATTTAATGGTACTGCTGTGAAGTAGAAGCTCGCAGTGGCTGCTTACCTAAGTCAGGTACACGATAAAACAGCCCTCTCCTACAGGCAGAACTCTTCTTCCATGTTCCAATAACTTCTGGCTCCCCTTGCTCTTTCTGACCTAAGTGACAGTCCTCTTCTTGTCAGTTTCTCTTAACCCTATCTGTACTTGGTAAATAAATTCTTTGATCAATCTCATTAATTGTTCCATTGAACGTGTTGTCTATTTTCTGATATATCTCATCTTCTACTCTGTGTCTGAATTGATGGCCTTTCGTATACAGGGTTTTGTGGATATTATTCATAAGCTAATAACATAACACATATTCTGTATGTAAAGAAGCAAATACCCAAAAGGTTTAATAAACTTTCCCAGATACTCAGCTAATATAGAATTTAGTCAAAAATTGAATCATGGTATCCTACTCAAAGTCTAGTACTTTTTTCCTTTAGTTCCTTTCTAAATATCTTTCCAGTGGTAACATCCGCCAGATTATTTACTGAGAACCCATAGTACACTATCATGTGCTGTGTATGTACATAGTACTAAGTAATGTATCAGGCTAAATTCATATGTATATAGGAACAATAGACATGCATCTGACTAGTAACCACTTTGGCCAAGAATCTCCAACATTTTACAATGTTGGTATCAACACTGAACACTGAACTATCTCCTTACAAGTCTTTGAAAGCAACAGAATTAGAATTCCTTTTTCTTATCCTTGTTGACATACTAAATAAGTTGATGGATCAATGGATAAACAGACAAAACAAGACACGACAACAGACTATGGGACAAGATTCACCTGACCTTGTGGTTAGATTGCTAACCATGGAGAGAGCTCCAAAACTCACTGAGTCC
>NW_021901523.1:0-583 GCF_006229205.1 Suricata suricatta
CCCTCGGTTTCTACACATGTTGCAACAAAAGGCCAGATTTCATTCTTTCTCATTGCCATGTAGTATTCCATTATATAGATAAACCACATCCTCTTGATCCATTCATCATTTGATGAACATTTAGGCTCTTTCCATGATTTGGCTATTGTTCTAAGTGCTGCTTTGAACATTAGGGTACACGTGCCCCTATGCATCAGCATTTCTCTATCCCTTGGGAAAATCTCTGTTGCTGAATCATAGGGGAGTTCTACTGATAGTTTTGTGACGAAACTCCATACTGTTTTCCAGAGCAGCTGTACCAGTTTACATTCCCACCAACAGTGTACAGGGGGCCCCTTTCTCCACATCCTCACCAGCATCTATAGTCTCTTGATTTGTTCATTTTAGCCACTCTGACCGGTGTGAGGTGGTATCTCAGTGTGGTTTTGATTTGTATTTCCCTGATGATGAGTGACACTGAGCATCATTTCGTGTGCCTGTTGGCCATCTGGATGTCCTCTTTAGAGAAGTGCCTGTTCAGGTCTTCTGCCCATTTCTTCACTGGATTATTCGTTTTTCAGGTATGGAGTTTGTGGAGTTCCTT
>NW_021901524.1:0-583 GCF_006229205.1 Suricata suricatta
TCATAAAGATGTTTACCAGACTGAGAGAAGAGTGGATGAACTCAGCAAGAACGTCAACAAAGAAATAGAAAATATGAGAAAGAACCAATCAGGGTTGAAGAATACAATAATTGAAATAAAAATACACTAGGGGGAACATGGTATATTAGATCAGTGATCTGAAGGACAGGATAATAGCACCCAAGCTGAACAAAAAGAAAAAAAAATTTTTAATGAAGATGGGTTATGGGATCTTTTGGACAGTATCAAGCAAAACATCCACAGGAGAAGAGAGTAAGGGGAAGATAAGTTTATCTGAAGAAATAATAACTAAAAGTTTCCCTAACCTAGGAAAGGAAATGAAACAGACATCCAGATTCAGGAAGCACAGAGAGTTCCAATAAGATGAATCCAAGGATAGCCACACCATAGCACATAATTAAAATGTCAAAGATAGTTTGACAAAGATAGAGACTTTTACTTTTTAATTTAAGTTTTAGTTAACATACAGTGCATTATTGCTTTCAGGGTAGAATTCAATGATTCATCACTTGCATACAACACCCAGTGCTCATCACAAGTGCCCTCCTTGATACCTATTGCC
>NW_021901525.1:0-583 GCF_006229205.1 Suricata suricatta
TTTATAGGTCAAGGAGGCTAGAGACTAACCAACCCTCTCACCAATTCAGATAAGCTCATCCTTGGGATCAGAAACAACTTGGCCTGTCAAAGGGCCTGATTGAAATGCATTATCTCCTCCTACACTGGCCTCCTTTCAGTTCTTCAAATATCTCAAGATCCTTCCCACATCAGGCCTTTGGCCATTCTGTTTCTTCTGCTTGGATTGCTCTTCCCTCAATCTTCAAATGGCGGCCTCCTTCTGACCCCTCACATCTCAGCCTCAGTGCTCAACTCTCAGAAAGATTTTTCCTGATCCTCTTATGTAGTTCGAGAAACACCCCTTTTCTTCCCTCCCATCCTTGACTCAAATACACTTTCTTAACACCAGTATTTGTAATTTTGGAAATATTTTGTAAGAATGTGTGTGTCACACACACACACACACACACACACATACACACACACACACACACACTAATATATGCCCACACCTAACACAGAATGTGGCACATAGTAGGTAATCAACATATAAATGTAGAATAAAGTAATAGCAATGCATCAATGGATAAATGACTGAATTCACAGTTTAAGAAAGATCTAGA
>NW_021901526.1:0-583 GCF_006229205.1 Suricata suricatta
ATATATATTTACATTTTAATATTTATATTTATATTATTTATATTTGTATTTATGTTACTTATATTTATATTACTTATATTTGTATTTATATTATTTATATTTATATTACATTTGTTTGGATCTAGAAAACAGAACGGAATGGTAGAACTTCTCTCTAAAAATGAGAGTCTCATATTAGCAGATAACCCAGGAGGAAAACCTACCCAATTCATGTTCTTCTGCGGAAGGATTAACTTCACACAGAAAACCGAGAGAAAATAGAGTGGGCAAGGTAAATACTAAAGGCGTAAATCCTTTTGAGATACAAGAGAATTGACAACTGAGGGCCTGAGGGAAGTAGAATCCCTCCTGATTGGGGGAGAATCATTGTTATTAACCTCAGTGTGATATACATGATTGCCGATGGCACGAGACCGACAGAGAGGTGCTACTGTAATGCTTTACCCGGAAATGAAGATACTGCTTACTGACGGGGTGACAGGTACCGCGGGGCCACAGCGCTGCATTTACTCTGAGTCTCTCACTGGCCTGTGCAGCCTCCCCTGTGGTCAGGGGCAAACATTTGTAAGGCACGCACTTGGGC
>NW_021901527.1:0-583 GCF_006229205.1 Suricata suricatta
GAATCTCTCCCCACTGCCTCTGCCAGGGGGAACTAGAGAACGTCCTGGCTGACCTCCCCGTCCCCGGCGTCTCCCCGCGGTAGCCCACCCTCGCACCCATGCACCGCTTCTCCCAAAGAAAACTCTCTTCACCCCCTGCTTAAAGACCTAGGATGGTGATGCAGCTGCCTTCAGGCTGAAATGGAAATAACAGGCCTTAACAACGAAGGTCCTCTGCATTCTGCTTCTGACTCCCCTTGTTCTGACATCCATTGTGTACACCCCAAACACTCAGCTTCTCGTCACTCCCTGGGTCCTCTCGGCCCTTTTGGGGCTGTATTCCCAGGACGCTTCATTTACGTGTCCACTGTGGTACCTGCCATGTTACACTGTAACTAGCCTGTTGCATGTCTGTTTCTCCTCTCAGACTTAGGGCTGCTCGCAGGCCGTGAGGGGGGGAGGGGGGTAAGAGCTCCTCGCTAGCCCTGGCACCTCCAGCACTGCCTGGCACCAAGGCAGCACCGGACGACTGAGTGGCTTAACTGTAGAGCATCATACTGTCACTTTGTGTTTCATGTGGAGCCACAAAAAGACAAGTGTTTGA
>NW_021901528.1:0-583 GCF_006229205.1 Suricata suricatta
TCCAGATCTGTCTTTTGGGGCTCATTTCCTAAATGAACATTTTGCTCTGGCCAAACTGGATTTCTCATTGGCATACATTCCTGGTTTGGATACTCCTTATGTGGCATGGGTTTTTCAGTAAAAGGAATCCTTTCCAGTTCCGGAATTAGTCAGACACTCCCCTTTTATCAGGTGTTTCCTGGTATCGTCCACCTGTATGTGCTGTATCTATACTTCTTATGTTTTGGGCAAATGTCGACTTTGTATTCTATTTCCGTATGTACTCACCCTGCCCTCCCTACTACGTTGTAAAATTTCCAGAAGGCCACATTGCTAGGGTCTCTATTTTAATTTAAAAATTGTTTACAGGGCACCTGGGTGGCTCAGTTGGTTAAGCCTACTCAGGTCAGATCTCACGTTCGTGGGTTCAAGCCCCGCATCAGGCTCTGTGCTGACAGCTAGCTCAGAGCCTGGAGCCTGCTTCCGGTTCTGTGTCTTCTTCTCTCTCCGCCCCTCCCCCTCTCATGCTCTGTCTCTCTCTGTATCAAAAATAAATAAAACATTAAAATTTTTAAAAAATTGTTTACATTAAAAAATTTTTTAC
>NW_021901529.1:0-583 GCF_006229205.1 Suricata suricatta
GTTTTATTGACAAAAGCTTCAATTCATCCAGAAGACATGCAGATTCTAGAGTTACGTGCATATAATACATGGTATCAAAACAATTACATCACAAATTTATAGATATTAAAGGAGTAATAGACAAACACATCAACATAGTGCAAGATTTCAACATATTTCTCTCAATGATGACTAAATGGATCAAAGGTATAAAAAAAATCATAAAAATATGGGAGATTAATATATGCTTCATTTAATTAATGTATATAGAGCACTAAACCAAAAGAATTTGATATTCTCATTACTTGTCAAGAACACATGGAATATTTAAGGAAATTGATCATGTGTTAGATGATAAAGCAACTCTCAACAAAGTTCAAGAGAATACCATATTACAGATCATACTCCTCGAATACAATGCATTTTATATATTAAATGAATTACAATAAAAGATAATTTTAAATATTTGTATTTTTGGAATTTTAAAAAACATTCAAACAACCATGGATTAAATAAAAATCATAATGATTATTAGAAAATACTAACGTTGATGTATGAATGTTATACCTTGCTAAAGCTGTTCAATATAGTTAAGATGTAAATA
>NW_021901530.1:0-583 GCF_006229205.1 Suricata suricatta
ATACCATGAAATGGTTTCATATTGGAAAGATTCCATTTCTGCTACATTGGTCCTGTGTCTCTAACTGGGCATTTTCCTTCAAACCATAAACTTTCTTTAGCTTGTTTTCAATTTAAATTAACTTCAGCAGGAAAGTGGGTAAAGAAAAATATTATGTTTCAGCTGTAAGTTTGGAAAGGGTTCTGTTGTCGTGTCCCTTTGGGGATTTTGTAATGGCAAAATTGCATTGACTGCAAACAACCCTTCTTTTAACAGATGTGCATGATACACATGGTTTGGGAAAAGGAAACCAATTATGGTCTGCAATCCATTTGTAATGAAGTAATGTCTCTAAAATTACCATTAGCATCCTACCTTCTTTGGTGGCAAGTTTTGCAAAAGCGCCAGCTAAATATATAAACTGGTTACTTCAACTGGTACAAGGTTTATTACAGGTACTTTCCCTAATGAGTACCTTAATGTTTTATTATTTGTTAATCAATAATTATTGCATTCTAAATTATTTTTTTTTTATTTTTCTCTCCATAATATTTTATTGTCAAATTGTTTTCCATACAACACCCAGTGCTCTTCCCCTTAAGTG
>NW_021901531.1:0-583 GCF_006229205.1 Suricata suricatta
GTGTGCAACCTTTCATTTATGCATGTGAGAGGGTTATCATTTTTTAAAAATATTTTTACATCATGTACTTGTTTTGCTTGTTGGTGGTGTTTGCTTATTTAATACATTCTGTCAAAGACAAAAAAAAAGAAGTACAAACATAATGATTAGCAATTGATTAAATATAGTTAAAGCATTCTCAGAGAATATGTAGAAATTACTGTACCAAATATCAAGACAAACCATAAATTTATCATCAAGACAGTGTGATATTGGTGCAGGAATAGATAAGGAATCCAATGGAAAGCTACAAAACACTACTGAAAGAAATTAAAGACCAAATAAATGTAAAGACATCTTGTGTTCATGGATTGGAAAACTTCTGTATTTGACATAACAGTACTCCCCCCCCCCCCAAAGCAATCTAAAGATTGAATACAATCCCTATCAAAATTTCAGTGGCATTTTTTAAGCAGAAGTGGAAAAAGTGATCTTAAAACTCATGGAAATCCAAAATAACAAAGCGATCTTGAAGAAGGATAAAGTTGGACGATTCACATGTCTCAATTTGAAAACATATTACAAAAATAGGGCAGTCAAAACT
>NW_021901532.1:0-583 GCF_006229205.1 Suricata suricatta
CATATGATATCTGTATTTCTCTCTTCTTTCACAAGACTAAGCATACCATTCCAGCTCCAAATAACATACCATTCTAGCTCCAAATAACATCCACCAGTTAATTCAATCACATGCTCAGCATCAGGACACTCAAGCCAGGACATCATGGAGAATCCAGAACTAGGTAATATTTATCTTAGAACTGGGAAAACCAGAGATTTACTTCCAAAACAATTTTCCAAAACTTTGTGGAAGAAAGGAAGATGTCAAAATACATGTGAAATATTAACTGTCAGAACTATAATGAGCCAAGGAGCTGAGAAGTTTCCCTAAATTGTCTTTCCCTAATCCCAGGTATGTTTTACGTTTCCAATTACCATTCCTATTTCTCTGTTTTGCCATAGTCAATTCTACAGTAAATTTTGGATAGAAGTTCTCTCATCTCAGACTGACCTGAGATCTATAGCCAGGAACAAAGTTTAGACAGGACTCTGGCATAAACGCGAGAAATCTTCAGCAAGACTATAATAGACAGAGGTGAAGGGTTCATAACTGCCTATATTTCTCTAAGTCAGGCAGAGAAGGACAGATACCATATGTTTGC
>NW_021901533.1:0-1339 GCF_006229205.1 Suricata suricatta
CAGGGTTCCCGGCTGGATCTCAGGGGTCCTGCCTTAGTCTCAGGGGCCCTGCCTGGATATCAGGGGTCCTGCCTGGATTTCAAGGGTCCTGCCTGGATCTCAGGGGTCCTGCCCTGCCTGGATGTCAGACTTCTGGCCTCCAGAGCTGGAAGAGCATGCATTTCTGTTGGTTTACGCTGTTTGTAGCTAGGTGTCACACTGCAGCCCACAACACTGTCAGAAGTGACTTTCCCTGTGCACTCTAAAAGAATTTCACCATCAATAGCTAATATTTTACATTTTAAAAGATGCAAAGAAGGTTGGACACCCCGTGAGCGTGACTCTTTAAAAATGCCAGGCGACCCTTTCCAAGCCGTCTCCAGTGGTGTCAGCTTTGTATACTGGGTCCTGTGTGTCCCCAACCCGCGGAGGAATGTTGTTAAAGATTGCGCAATGTCACTATTTTTTTCTGTCTTTCAGCATTTTTGCAGATTCTGAGCCTCGTGTCTTAAAGACCCATGTTCCCAAGTCTTGGGTCTCTGACCCCGTGCAAGCCAGGACAGCAGAAATAGGGGTGCACAGTGAAAAGGAAAGATGTTTCACTTCCTGTCCGCTGGGTGCCCCCCTTGGTGCAAAAAACCTTCTTCTGAGTCCGTCCATGGTCATTGTGGTGAACCTGGTGCAAGGGACCTTATATGTCACTCGCTTTGATCCAATTATTCAACTTCTAAGAGTAAAAACACATGTTGGATGCGACTTCCCACACGAGACGGACTGGGCTGGAGATTTTGCCACCCGTCGAAGAGAAGGGAACTTCTCTTTCAGCGAAAGACGCATCCATCGTGTTATTTTTTGCCTTTGATAGGAGTTGAATCTCCAGGAGCCTACAAGGTCACAGAGGAGCAAGACTCGAGGTCACCGGAGCAGATGGGGTGCCACTGTCCCAACAAGAGGTCACTCACGGCGGGAGGAACACGGAGCAGCGGGAGCGGAAATCGGGCAGAAGCGTGTGTCCCTGTCGTGGGTCTTGAATCAGTGACACAGGTCCTGCCATGCTGGGAAATAGCAACGAGTCCCACGGACACGTCTTCCTTCTTGGGGGACGGAGGCGGGAAGGGGATAAACGGAAAAGGTCAGTCGTGCGTCTCTCTGGTGAATCCAGAGCTTCCGTTGCTCTCTGAGTTGGTTTCCGAGCCGTGAACACAGGTGCCTTGGGGAAGTAACGTGGACCCTCCAGGATCGGCATGCCCGCTGCTGAGCATTCACAGGGGGCATCTCCTTTGCACCTGCCGGCGTCCGTTTGCAGCAGAGCAGGATTTATCCCGGAGGAGGACCTGCTTTTCTCTTGTTCATGCAGAAT
>NW_021901534.1:0-583 GCF_006229205.1 Suricata suricatta
TTGGTTAGTGTCTGACTCTTGATTTCCACTTGGATCATGATCTCATGGCTCCTGATTTTAAACTGTGTGAGGCTCTGTGCTGACCATATGGAGCCTGCTTGGGATCCTCTCTCTCTTTCTCTGCCCCTGCCAAACCCCTTACCCTCTTTCTCTCAAAATTAAATAAACCTAAAAAAAATATATTCCAAGCCTGAAGCTCAATAACATATGATAAACTTTAAGCTTAACTTTCAGTGACTACAAACAATACCACTAATGAAATATTGTTACAGATCATATTGGAAAATTTTATGTGTATATACTTTATACAAACTAGGTTTTAGTTTGTATGCTTGTTATAGCACTTTGCTATTTAATAGGAAATTCCATTTTGTGGACAATGCTTCAAGACTTTATGCTCATTTTAATCTACCTAACTCCTTGCCCAAGATTTATTATTTTCTCTCAAATAATTACACTAGAAATTATCATTTCAATAGCCAATGGATATACAATGAAGATTCAATAAATTCCTGAATCGATTCTATTTTTTCAACTAATTTTAAGAGTTGTTTTGAAAAAAGAGGGGTCCTGAACAATTATA
>NW_021901535.1:0-583 GCF_006229205.1 Suricata suricatta
TCAAGAGTAGGGTAATGTTACAGAATTGTGTACAGAATAAATAATGGCTTATATGTTCACAGCTCTTGGAGGAACTTCATGCTCTCAAAGACATAGGTTCTTATTACACCCTATTATTAGTGATTCCATTCAGGGATAACTCCCAAGTCAATTGGCATCTGAAAAGGTGTGCTTCTCCTGAGTTCTTGGTTTATTTTCTTAGGAATATGATGAATCTTTTGTTCCTTCCTTGTTTTGACTACAGGCAAGCTGAGAGCAAATGTCGCCACTGCGTTCCTTTAGAAATTGTAACTAATTTTATGAAAAGCTTCCTTAGTTGTAATTTTACCTTTGGTTTCAGATTAAATTTACATTCTATTTGTCATTCACCCATATGTATTTATTAATTTATGTACTTAGTAAATTAATTACATTATTTATTTTCATGGTTATTTTGCATTGTTCAATTACAGTATTGATTTTTCTCTATGTTCCAAAGATGGAGTACCTCATAATTGAATAGATATTGTTCATCAATTCTTTCTCTAATCCTGGCTTTCCCATATTAAGTGGAAATATTTCTTATTCAAAATAATGTTTATTT
>NW_021901536.1:0-583 GCF_006229205.1 Suricata suricatta
GGGGGGGGGTGTGTGAGAGAAAGAGAGAGAGAGAGAGAGAGAGAGAGAGAGAGAGAGACACGGAGGCACAGCTGAATGAAGGCACAACACCATTAACCCACTCCAAACATTAAAGGGGTTCCAATATAAATGAAAATAATAATTCCTTTCATAATTAGTGCAAACGTTTTCCTTCTGTCACTTTGCAATTGCTTTTATAGAAACTAAAGCAAATGCCAATATTCACGCTTTCTAAAAGTACAAATGTATTCCTATTTTGCCTCTGAAATTCTGAAGACTGAAAACTGAAGTAATACAATTACAGAACCCACTTTTGATTAGTTATTTTAAGAGCGTTTATGCAAAACTCGAGAAATTGTTTTAAGATAAATAAAACTTTTCCCTTAACAGTGTCTACTTATTTTATCTACATATTGATAAAATGAATACAAATGTAGCTATATTTTTAAAAAATAATATGAAGAATAAACACTTAATCAGCGAAAATGCTACATTAAACTCCGTTCATCATTTGGAGCCGACTTTGTGATCTTCTGCTTCTTTCAATTTTACATTAAAATGACTTCAGCCTCTCATTACCGTC
>NW_021901537.1:0-583 GCF_006229205.1 Suricata suricatta
TTTCTAGTAGCCATGCTTTATCAAAAATGTCTGGAGTTCATTGCCATAAAGTATGCTTTGAGAAACAATGTTCTAGGTATTAAATACATGTGTTTCTAAATTTAATACTAAAGGAAAGATATGGACCACAAAAAAAACTATCTAAAGTCGTAGGCTTAATTTCAAACTTGTCTTAACAGACCCATCATGCCCAATAAGTAATAATTGCCCCCCAGAGACTGGAGTCATTAAGCAAGGTGAAACGTCCTCAGCACACATTTGTTGCCAGATTAGAGAAATCACCTATTACTGAGTATTAGAAAAGTGTGCCCAAGAACAAGTTCCATAAAATGTTCCACCACCAAAAACTGTTTGGGAAATGATGCATAATCTATCTCACTCCTTGGAAGTACAAAATGCATGTTAATATTGGGGCACAGGGGCGGCTCAGTTGGTTAAGTGTCTAACTTCAGCTCAGGTTATGATCTCCGAATTTGTGGGTTCGAGCCCACCATCGGGCTCTGTGCTGACCGCTTGGAGCCTGGAGCCTCCTTCAGATTCTGTGTCTCCCTCTCTCTCTGCCCCTCCCACTCACACTGTCTCT
>NW_021901538.1:0-583 GCF_006229205.1 Suricata suricatta
ACCTTCATGTTCTTGGAGTCTTGAGTGCTGTTGGCCATGGCCTTTGACAGATTCGTTGCTATATGTCGTCCATTGCACTACTCAAGCATCCTCACCAGTGATGTCATTGGCAAGATTGGCTTGGGCTGCTTGCTGCGAAGTGCAGGAGTCCTGATGCCTACTCCCATATTGCTAAGGTGCTATCATTATTGCCATGCTAATGTGCTCAACCACCCCTTTTGTCTGCATCAGGATGTCCTGAAATTATCCTGCTCTGATGCTAGTGTCAACAATATCTATGGATTGTATGTGGTCATTATCACACTGGGCACAGACTCAGTTCTCATCCTCTTCTCCTATGTCTTAATCCTCCATGCTGTTTTGGGCATTGCATCTCATGAAGAGCGACTAAAGGCACTCAACACTTGTTTGTCCCACGTATGTGTGGTTCTTATCTTCTTTGTACCTCTAATAGGGGTATGCATGGTCCATCGCTTCAGGAAACACTTGCCTTCCATCGTCCATATCCTCATGGCTGACATTTACTTGCTTCTTCCACCAGTACTTAATCCCATCATCTACAGTGTCAAGACCAAGCAGATTC
>NW_021901539.1:0-583 GCF_006229205.1 Suricata suricatta
CTTTGTCTTCCCCTCACTCAGAAGCCGTAAATGTCTCATTTTAAAAATAATGGTATCCCAATACTGAAAAAGCATGTTTTCTTATATTAGTACTTACAGGAGAGACACCTGACCTTCATAAATTATGTCCATGAGAAACAAACTTTTGTTGAACTGAGCCACTGAGGGATAGCAGCTGGCAATAATTATCCTGTTTAATTTACATAATTTTAATATGTATAAAGCAAAGATTTTAGTGTAAAAATGTCTATGCACTAAGTGCTAACAGCAATCTTCCCTAAAAGAACAGTTTGATTTTACATACAAATAATAAAAAATTATTATTAATGCATGGATTGATACCATATAAATGCTATGACACATACATTTATTATTAAATAGCAACATCCTTAAGGATAATCTGTAGAGTGCCCTCCAAAATATATGCCCTCATCTCATAAGTAAAATATTGGTTCATACACTTGGGAAGACATGGGAGCCAAAATTTCCTTTGCAATATCACTACTTGCAAAATATGCCTATTACCAACACATAATCCATAACCCGGTCTTGAAATGCTGGCAAATTTAAAAGTTAGGAACCT
>NW_021901540.1:0-583 GCF_006229205.1 Suricata suricatta
CTAGAAGCAAGCAGAGAGTGGAAAGTTAGTTTTTTCCAAATAGTGATGTAAGAGGGAGCAAGTTGGATGAATAGGGAGACATGACATACAGTCTTAGGGAGAAGAATAATTTTTAATAAAGCTTGATGTATCCCAATGCTTTTGGTATTTACAGTGACGGGATGCGCTGCTTCTTTTCCATCCTCTGTTCTCGCTTGCTCTTCTGTGCCATAGACTAATGGTTCATGGAGACTTTATCTTTCTATGTTTCCAGTTGGACTCGGTCAGTGAAAAGACCTTGCAGAAAAGTGGGTGTTAGAAGGAGAGTGAGAGCAGCGTCCTTCCTTTCTCCCCTCCCTCTTCTGCACAGGATTCTGGGAAGCCCTGTGCTTGAATCTGATAACACTGCTTCATTTCCTTTGCCCCTTCAGGCTTAGGTTGCAATGGCTTCCCTGTTTTGCCGACCTCTGACTCTTGCTGTCGCCATTTTTGGTTCTCAAACCTCCAAATTGTCTCTTTATTAAAATCTTTTTAGTTAAACACTCCTGGGAAGGCTCATCTCCCACCAGGACCCTGATTAATAGAAAGTTGTTGTTGTTGGTAG
>NW_021901541.1:0-583 GCF_006229205.1 Suricata suricatta
GTGTGCTCCGAGTGCCGGGTGTTCCTGAGGAGGACGCGAGCCTGGAAGTGCACCGTGTGCTTTGAGGACAGGTGAGCTGGCCCGCAGGTTTGCTTCCTCCCTCGGCCTCAGCCCTGGAGGTGGTGCCAGACAGACTGCCCGCAGAGAGAGCTGGCGCTCCTCAAATCCAATTGGTAAAGGTGTATATGTGAATATGAAGCTACCTGGAAGTTATAGTAACTTACAAATAAATTTTATTATATAAAAAGGATTTTTTAAATTTTGCAAACGTTTATTTGTAATGGCTAAGGATGGGTGAACCCAGGAGTTAAGATTCATTTGGATTTCATAACTAGGTGCCTAAGTTTTCTTAGAGCTTAATTTATCTCTTTCAGAGAAAGCAGAGTGAATTTTAATGTAGAGAAAATTAGAGTGATCCTGTGTAGCATTATTTACTTATTTAAAAGAGAGAGAGAGAGAAAGGGAGGGAGGGAGAAGGAGAGGGAGAAAGAGAAGGTGGGTAAGTTGGTTAAGTGTCTAACTTTGGCTCAGGTCATAATCTCATGGTTTGTAGGTTCAAGTCTGTGCTAATAGTGCAGAACCT
>NW_021901542.1:0-583 GCF_006229205.1 Suricata suricatta
AAGGCACAGGGGCCCAGAACCAGACATTGCCAGGGATACCGCAAAAACACCTGAGTGCTGGGGACGTGTGGCCTGGGCGGGGCTGCCACAGGCAGGGCCACGGATGGGGTGATGGGGTGAAGCCCGGCAGCCTCTGGCACCAACAACACCTGCGTCAACTGAAATCGTCCTTACTCAGAAGCACACGCTGAAGCCTGGGACCATTTCCATGAACTGTAATGCTTGGAGCCTCAGAGACTGGGGTTTCCAAAATGTCCTGGAATGATCCAGAATGTTCCATGAGCCTGGCGGGGACCACAGACCACTCTGGGTTTACATCTCTTCTTTGATAATTGGGGGAAATGCGGAAATGCTGGACTCCGGATGTGGGGGTGTCTCTGCCCACGTGGCCGGCTTCTTCTCCGGGGGCCTCTGGCCGGGTGATGACTTGACGCACGGGAGGTTAGGACGCCCCTCCCACCGGCAGCGGGCTCAGCAGGTGCAGGCTGCGGACGAGGCCCCGAGGACCCGGGCCGGCGCAGGCCACGGCGCGCATAGCGACAGGGGCACAGGGCCTTCACGGCGGTCTCCGTGGACTCTGAGC
>NW_021901543.1:0-583 GCF_006229205.1 Suricata suricatta
GAAACTGAGGCCCAAGACTGGCTGACATTGCCAAAGGTCATACAGGCACTGGATGATAGTTGAATCCTTACACAAAGGTCAGATTTCTTTCTTATTCAGAGCACGATCCCAACCGACTAACCCCGAAGCTGAAGGCAGGACCAGAAAAATGCAGGGGTACCTGCGAACAGAAACAAGGGGCACCAAGGAGCAGAAACCACTCAGAGCTACTTTCTAGCAAGACGTGCGGGCGCTGTTGCAAGAATGAAAGGGAAGTCACAGTGACACGGAACCTGGTCAGCACAGTTATATCTTCACTGTGTGTGCTGCCACGGGCCTGCAGGAGAAGCTGGCCAGGATGCAGCACTGCACATGCGTCCTTGGGATTTCCTGCTGGTGGCAGGAGCAAGCAAAGTCACATGATGCTCATGTGTCCTTGGACTTCCTGCTGGTGGGAGGAGCAAGCGAAGGCACAGGCTGCACATGCATCCTTGGATTTCCTGCTGGTGGGAGGAATCAGCTAAGACCCAATCTGCATAGTTTCCATCCCACACTCCTTTCCTGAAATGTGTTTTGATAAAGGATGACTTTTACAACGTAAAAA
>NW_021901544.1:0-5281 GCF_006229205.1 Suricata suricatta
ACCATAGCTTCCAACACAAAAGCCACTGCTCATGGTGCAGGTGAGTCGGGCGGTTGATCTGAAAGAGAGAGAGAGAGAGTGGGTGGCTGAGTCAGCAGGGGTGGGGACAGGGAACCTGCAAACACTCATGGGTGGTGGGACAGGCACCTGATTAAATTTCCTCAAAGTGCTGAGCTAGAATAGCTGACATAGGCTAGAGGGGTACCTTGTGTCCTTGAGCCTTGTCCCTACCTGCACAGTGAGTCAGAAACACAAGGATAAGAGGAGTCCAGGCCATAGTGTCACAGTCCCTGACCCCCAAAGTGCACTGGGCTGCCCCAATCTTCTTTACTACTCCACCATCTGCCACAGGAGAGGATGTCCACGAAGCTGGTTCTATCCACTGACTTCCCAGACCCACCCTGAGTCCTGGTGCTGGACCTCAGCCCACATCAAAAGCTGAAGATGGATGTTGACATCTCACTCCCTGGGGAGAGCCTTGGGATGAAGCACCTGTTGAAACACCACATAGGTCCCTGCTCGGACCAGAAGGGACACAACCAGCTGCGAGCACAAGGCTCAGTCCCTGGGTCCCGAGTCCTTTAGGTAAGTAGTCCTCCCTGAGCAGCTGGTAGGGACCACAGGGCAGTCTCACAGCACCTCCCACAAGTCACAGGGCACACACCTCACCAGAGCCCAAAGCCCTGAAAGTCCAGCTACTTTCTATAGCTCACCCTTCCTGATTTCTAGGTATTGTGATGCTTTAGGCCTGCTTGTGATACTGCAGTGTCTCAATTTCGGAACGTGTTTTGGCTTTTGAGCGTGTGAACATGTTTTTTTATATGTTGTGAAAAGAAATCTAAAGAAACCCCCTTGGAATGGAGTTGGAGACCAGTAGGGGGAGCTCTCGCGCCCACCTCTCCTTATTTGCAGACCCAAGCAGAGACAGACCTGGCAGGTCTGTACTACTTTAGCTACTAATGACCACCTCCCCAAGAGAGAGAAAGATTTCCTCTTGCCCTGGCAACAGCCCAGCCAATGAGTGACTGTCCCAACTCAGTCAATGAAAGGACATTATATTTGGAATTCCCAACACATTTCTGTGGGAAGCTGCTAAGATTTAGCCGCTTGGCCATTTACTAGCCAGAAATGTCACTCCCTGAAGGGAGTTACAAAAATAGGCAGGGGAACACCACTCCCTGTCAGAGGAGAAGCCAGAAGAACAAAGATCAATCGCCTACAGGCAGGGTGGTATCTGCCCTTCAGTGCTGTGCTAAAAACCTTAGTTTGGTTCCTCTTTTACTCCAGTCTTAATCCCTTAACCCTATTTCCTAGCAACCGACCTAGGTCAGCTGCCTTGTTTTCCCGCCTCGAAACCTTTATAAGATACAGTGTTTTCTGAATAAAAAGAAGAGGCTTGATCAGAAACCGTGTGTTGTGTCCTTATTCTCTGTGCTCCCCCTTCCTGCCCTATTTCTCTCTCCCTCCCTCAGGAACGAACCACAAGGATTTACCGCCCTGCTGGCTGGGGCAGGACCGGACAAGTGGCCCCCAACCTGGGGTGAGTGACGGGAACCCAACACATTTCCACACGCTTTGTGTTCCTAAAGGTCCTCTCCCACTCACACTTTCCTCCATAAACAAGTTTTCCTTCCCTTTGTTCTTGGATTTGTTTATGGTTTTTCTATACCTGCCTGTCCTGGATTAAGATTTTCTATTTACTGAATAAAGTCGTTATTGCTGATGAAAATTACTGGCCCTTTTATTTTGAAGGTTCACAAACAACTTAAGTGTCAGTGACTCCCACAGGGGACTCTAGAAAAAGCTGAAGGACCCACATGTGCCACGCCAGTTGTCACAAACCAGAGGACACCAGACCTGTTTCTCTTTGTTAGAATGTCCTGTAAATGTTCTTCAGAGCTTGAGAATAGAATGGGCATATTCTAGGGAATGAAAATGCTCAGCGATATGTCAAAAGATGCCAATGTAGTACAAAACCATGAGATATGTAATGGTTTTGAGGAACCTAAGAGTTGTGGGGACCTTAACCTGCTCCGCTTGTTCTGCTTCTGTACATACGCTTGGGGCGCTGTGTGTAGGGTGGGGTCAGCCATGTGGCTCGACATTGGGGCGGGGAGTACTGGATGTTCAAACTGTGGCGGGATCCAATCAGGGAATGCAGAATGTCCAGACTTAGATCTTGGCCAATGTAAGTGCTGTGACCATGGAACGCCCCTGACTTGTTTGGGCCGGCCTATAAAAAGGACGTGAGCCGCCTGCATGGGGCTCTCTCTCTCTCTCTCTCCACTATACCAGCTGGGAGTGAGCAGTGGTCTGGGTTTGAACCTGAAATAAACGATCTTTGCTGTTTGGCTTTGACTCTGGACTCTGGTGGTTCATTTTTTGGGGGTCTCCCGAGTTCTGGGCATTTCAGTTTTTTATATTTGTAGGTTCATTTAGATATAGTGATATACGAATAGTGGTAAACTTGGTGGACTTAACAAGCACAAGTAAATTACATAAGGTTTTTCTCTATTTTACATACTTAGGTTATCTAAGTAAAGTGTGTGTTTGTAAGCGTAACTGTGTCATATATTATCCACTGACATTTTGTCATGGGTTTACAATTTGCTTATGTTGTTATTTTCCCACCTTAATTTTTGTTGGTTATTTTTATTTCCTACTAAGATCAATATTCATTTTGAAATCTTAGGTGGACCGGGCCAAAAACACACATTTCCTCAAAGTAGCCTGTGTGTATTTTTGCATCTATTGTGCAAATGTCTCTAGACATGTAGGGGCATTCTACCCTTCAGCCTGCCTGGCACACTGTCCACCCCCACACAGGGATGAAGTCTCTCATCTCCCAGGGGCTCCATCCTATGTTGCAGGTGCCACCACACCTCAGTCCTTCCTTGAGAGACAATGGCCTCTTCGAAATGAATCATGTTCTGCTTCTTTCACCACTTAGATAGTTCTGTTGAGTGACCCTCAGGGAGGATGTTTCTTTCACCCAGGGAGCAGAATGGCAAAGGGTAGACTCACCCCTCCACAGGCCCTAAAGGGAAGACCAGAGGCATAGGTCTCTGTAGAGACATTTCATACCCTTTCAGACCAGTCCCCACAACCCTTTGCTCTGCCCTTGATACAGCAGGTTTTATTAATAACAAAGCACAGAGAATTCTTCATGGAGAGACTAAAAATATAAAGATGTGAAATGTGGTTCTTGTGTTGCTCTTCTCCCTGAGAGCACCCACACTAATGGTCAACAAGACAGCCCACCCAGGATGTATCCAGGAACCCCCAATGCTGAGAGGAGACACCAGGAGTGAATGGGCCTCCTGCACCAGAAGGGGGCATCAGCTGAATGGGACTGCACATTTTGGGACTGCAGAAGGCTAGGAGTTGAAAGGGCAGAGCTCAGTCTCATGACCCAGAAACTTTCGGTGCCCTGAGCCATCGATCACAGTCATTGATTTTTTTTTTAATTTTTAAAAATCTTTCTTTATTTGTGAACGAGAGACAGAAGCAGAGTGTGAGTGGAGGAGGAACAGAGAAAGAGGTCGATACAGAATCTGAAGCAGGTTCCAGACTCTCAGCTGTCGGCGCAGAGCCCCACGCAGTGCTCTAACCACAAGCCACAAGATCATGACCTGAGCTGAAGTCTGAGGGTCAACCTACTGAGCTACCCAGGGGCCACAATCTGTGATGATTTTTAATAGTTACTCACCAGACACCTTTCATGAGCAACCTATGTGTCAGACATGCTTGTACTCATTCTGTGAGTATTAACACAAACACTTTCCCCAGTGATTTTATCTAATCCATTTCTGCATTGATAAGGGCAGAATGCACATGACCCTAGAAAATATAGCATATATATGAGCCATAAGTTACTTAAAAATAAAACATGAGATGTGGTTTTATAAATGTATAGATAGTTCTAGCCAACAACTCTCACTTGACATAGAACTGTATGTCCTTATTCCTACACATGGTTAATGCTTCCCTCTGAACTTCACAAAACACACCTAATCACTGTCTTTCATAGTGAGTCAGATGAAAACCCAATATGTGTCAATGACCTTCTCAAAGTTTTTTTGCTCCTTGCAGCACTAAATATCTGGAGCTTGCTGATAATACTTAGTTGGGGTAAATAAATTTGCATTGAAAAAATAAATCATCAACGAAAAAATACAAATACCCACTTTCTTTACCTTATGGCTAAAACAAGTATCTCTTCTTTCATTTGGACCATCATAATCCATCCAAATTCTTAACCACAATCATGGACATCATCTTAGACACACTCTTATACCACACACACAATGCAGGTAATTGCTAAATACAGTGTCTTCCACAACAAAAATAACCTTAAAATGTCCATAGTACCCAAAGGAATCCATAGATTCAAGGCAATTCCTATAAAAATTCCTACTACATTTTCCACAGAAATAGAAAAACAAAGTCCTGACTTTTTTATAGAGACAGGAAAAGGCCTAAAATTGCAAAAGCAATCTTAAGAAAGAACAAATCTGAGGCACCATACTTCCTGCTTAAATTTATAACAAAGTTCTAGGAATAAAAACAGTATGAAACTGTCCTAGAAAGACACACATAGATGCTACAAAATAAAAAGACCAGAAAGTAATGCAAGTTCCCGTTGACCACCAAGGAGCGAGAAAAATGAAAAACAGGAGCTTTACAAGGTTTCTAGAAGGAGGGGTGGCATGGATTTTGGAAGGGATTCAGATAGGAATATGCATGAACCACACAGCAGATGACCCAAAAGGGATGCTCAGGTTCTCACTGGTGTTTGCTGACATACTATGGGGGATGGGCTTAGGGTCCCCCAGGCTTTTACCAAAGAGTTAACAGTGGGGATAAGCAGCCCAACCTAAAGAATGCTATCACCTGCATCAGTCACATCTGCCAAGAGCCCCCATGGGAGCTGCCCTCTGCCCTCTGCTGCCTCTTGCATTGGACTGGACTGCTGGGGCCCTGGCATCTGCCACATTCATGTCACCCATCCCCTGTCGGGTGCTGGGGAGGATGAAAAAGCTCTCGAAATGGATAGCTGTGGTGGTTCCAAAACATTGTGAGTATAGTCAGTATCTCTGAATTGCACATTAAAGAGTGATTAAAATAATAAATTTTCTTATGTTTATTTTCATCATTACAAAGTGACAGTTCAAAATCAAATTATATGTAAGAAGCTGTACTTATACCAACATACTTCTCATTCTGGAATGTGTTACTCTATTCCAACTCATTGTCATCAGTAAAAATTTACAGTAATTTT
>NW_021901544.1:5381-9997 GCF_006229205.1 Suricata suricatta
CAGGGCCTGGGGGCTCAGGAAACCAGCCACAGGGGTTCCCAAAGTTCCTGATGGTGTCAGCCTTGGTACATTCACATCTGTGGGATCTACTTGCCACCTTCCCAAGAGCAGACCCAGCAAGTTGTAGCAATGATGGATCCGCTGCCTCTTACCCTCACAAGCACAGCTGACAGGTTTGCTGACTGACACCTAAAGTTTCTCCCATGGCTAATCACCCTCTCTTGATGTCACAATTTAAGGGGCAAGTAGCCAGCCTGTTTGCCGGCCAGCTCTGAGTCTGCTATTTGTCTTGCTCTGAGTCCTCACTCAGCACCAATCTGGGTACATCACACCTGCAACATGCAGCTATTCTGCCAGCTCTGAGCACAGGAGCCTGGAGGGAGGGAAGGGTCTCTGCTCTGATCCCTGGAGCAACAGAGTCCATATTCGGGAGGACTGGCCACCTGCTGGGATAGTCCATAACCTCTGGACAGAAAACTGAGCAAAGCTGATGTGTCTATGTAAAGAAAAGAAAAGTCTATCTCAACACACTCTAAGTTTTACACTTAATCGCCAGACAAAATGCCTGCATTATAATAAGTTTCTTTGTTGTCTTTGTTTGTTTGCTGGCTTGTTTGTTTTCCTGAGAGTACAAAGAAGTTGAATAAAACACTGTGAGGAAGGAGACCATTGTGATCTAGAAGGTACTTCCAAATACAGTCAGTGGGCATTCAAGTTATTTTAAACTGGAGGGGAGTCAGAGTACAGAGGTCTGAGCAGGCTGAGGAATTTGTCCCACTTCCCCATGTGTGTGTGTCACTGTGCCCAGCACTGCTGTGCCAGATTGCACAGTAGTAGTCAGCCTCGTCCTCAGGCTGCAGCCCAGAGATGAGCAGAAGTCCTGCATTGGCCGAGGCATCTTTGGATCCGGAGAAGCGGTTGGGGACCCCAGAGCCCTGGTGTTTACTTGAGTCTGAGTAGTAGTACAGGAGATACCGGGGAGAGCTCCCAGTCTTCTGTTGGTACCAGTATATGGTATAGCTGCCCACGTTGATGTCCCTGCTCAGGGTGCAGGTGAGTCTGGCAGTCGTTCCCGGAGAGGCAGAGAGGGAGGGTGGCTGAGTCACAACAGGTTGGGACAGGGAGCCTGCAAACACAGACACAGCAGAGTGAAGAGAAGGATCAGAATATGTGAAATTAGGCAGCTGAGCCAGAGAAATTTGACTCTGGCTGCAGGCCCATTCTGGTGTCTTGAATCCTGTCCCTACCTGTCCAGTGACAGAGCAGCACGAATAGGACAGGGGTCAAGGCCATGGTGACAAACACCCCCTTCTTAGGCCACAGAGCTGGAGCTGGGCTGCCCTTGGCCTGTCTTATTCCCTCACCACGGGCCTCACAGAGGAGGGGCTGCTCATGCAAATGTGACCTACCCCTGCCTCTTCTCCAGCTGCACACACAGGATTGTGGCCCTTGGAGAGGAAGACAACATGCTACACTAGTTTCCCCCTGGGTGGGCCTGCAGGAAGCAGCTGTGGGGACCACACACAGGCCCAGGTCCAGCGACTCCTTCAGGATCAAAGGACACACCTGCCCTGTCCCCACTGGAGGCAAAGGGCCCTGTCCTGGGGCTTTCAGTCAGTGGAGGGCTGCCCAGCTGGAAGCACCTATCTTACAGAAAGCCCCAGACACAGTGTCACAGCACCCCCTGCCGGTCTCTGGGTGAATGTCTCTTTTCCCACCGCTGGCAAACCTCTCCTTCACTGGCTTCCTTGATGCCTGTGTTTCCATAACTTGAGTGTGACTTTCCAGGGAAAGCAAAAGGTCCAGCGGACTGATCATGTTTCCTCTTTGAAAGGGGGATGGGGAGTCTAACAGGAGGGACACATGCAGTCTTGACCCAACAGAGACTATGAACCACTCTGGAGCTGAGGACAGAACACAGGGAACAGAGAATAGAAAGAATCTGTCCCCATTGGGGGGCTCAGAGGATCTGAGCTGGCTGTGGTTGCTGAATGTGAATGTGGGCTCTTGAGGACACAGAGTGTGGGCATCCTGGCCCTTCGGAGGAAAACAGACAAACACAGCAAACCCTGATGAGGCCATTGTGGGTGTGGGGACAGAGCAGGGACCACTGAGGGGCCATCGTGGATCTCAACTCTGTGTTTTGGAAGACTTTTAATCTTGGCTGTACCTGTAATCAGTACTGCTGATTACAGATTGAACTCCACAGGAAGTTCTAGGACAGAACTTGGGACAAGGATACCTGGAAGGAGTCATTTTCTGAAGCAAGATGACAGCAGAGGAAAAAGAAAAGTGAGAAGTGGTTCATGTCACACCAGAGTCAGAGCTGCACTGCTTCACTTGTCACTCAAACCGCAAGAAAATGGAACACTTTATGAATATTGCCTCCCCACCCCCACCCCAGGCTGCCCTAGCCCCAAGTGGCACACCTCACCCAAGGTCCCCAGGGCAGAAGGAGGTCACAGCTGCTGGGCCCACATGTGCTCTGAGCATTGGGAGACAAGGCTGGTTCTTAAAGACTCCCAGGTCCACAGCGCCCCCTGCTGCCCAGGACCCACACAAAACTGGGTCTGAAATGGGTGACACCAGGACAGGACCAAGGGCTTCAGCAAACCCTGCCCAGGAGCCCCCCAGTCTGTACTCCAGAGGAAGTACAGGGACCCGCATTAGAGTTGAACTCGGTGAAGGCCGCCACACCTCAGTGCAAAGGCCTCCTCAGTTCCATCCAGACCCACCTTCCTGTGTGTAGAGTAACGTGGGGCAGGGACGGTGAGGAAGCCCTTCCGGAACCTGTCCTGTATTTCCCCCAGAGCAGAGGAACAGAGGGACAGAGGGACAGAGACCACTCAACCCCAACAGCCCCATTTAGGACCCACAGGAAGCCTGGCTCACTCCTGTGCACACACACCCCCCCCCACCTAATCCCCAGTGTGAGTGAATGAGGGGCTCTGCCCCAGTTCTCCTCTGTTCTCACCCTCTCCCCCGTGATGAGGAGGGGCTTGACTGCCATCACAAGCAAGTTGTTCAGGGAGGCCAACCTCACTGCTTCGTCTGGAGAGGAGCCTCCTAAGGAGATGGGAGGAGCCCCCAGCCTTCCAGGAAGAAGCTGGGAGAACACAGGCAGAGGTCAGACTGAAGGGGTGATGTGTCTCAAACTGTAAGGGAAGGGCAGGGACACACAAAACTGGGCATCTGGGGCTGGGGGAACATATCCCAGGAGGAAAGGACAGAGCTGCACAGGCCTCTGTGTGACTGTCTCTGGTGGAACAAGGCACGTGGATACCATTCTTTGTTCTTGATGCATCTCATGAAAGTCACATGTGACTGGTCCTCGAGGTGCCCAGACATTTGTTCAAACCCTCCTCTGGGTGTTGTCTGTAAGGGCGTTTTGGATGAGTTAACATTTGAGTGCTCACACTTCGGAGAGTAGAGGTTCCATTCTAAGGTGTGGGGTCTGAACCCCTCAATTGAAGGCCGCAATAAAGCAGAAAAGCTGAGTGAGAGGGCACTCCTCTGCCATGTATGTGGTTTATTTTTTTAATCCATGCTATTAAATCTTTAGAATTTAGACCATTTTCATTTAACATTATTGATATAACTGGACAGAAGCTTATAATGTTATTATGGTTTTCCATATCCATGAAGACGACTCCTCTATGACTTCATCCTGTCTTCCACGGAGTGATGGAAATGTCCCTAGGATCCCAGTAATTGGAGGTCCCCACACCAGTGAGGCACAGGGAGCACTTCTCTGTATTTTGTGAGTAGAAACCCTCCAGTGCGGGATGCAAAACTTGAGAGACTATTGAATGCTGAGAATGAACTGAGGGTTGAAGGGGAAGGGGGAGGGGGGAAAAGAGGTGGTGGTGATGGTGGAGGGCACTTAAGGGGAAGAGCACTGGGTGTTGTATGGAAAACAATTTGACAATAAAATATTATGGAAAAAAGAAAAAAAAAAAGAAAGAAACCCTCCAGTACATTCCTGAAGAGTGACACATGGATCATCTTTATCATCTCTTACAATTGCAACCTCCCAGCACACACACACACGTGTTCAGGAGCCCAGCCACATGAGGCTGTTTGTGGCATGGACATCAGAGGACAAAGGGCAAACCCACAGGAAGTTGTAGGAGCAAAGGAGTGACAGCTGCAGGTGCTTTGACAGGGACAGAGTGCATGAGTTTATGTGTCAGTCAGCACTACCTCCCCAGAGCAAATAAATGTGTCTTATTTTATGTAAAATTCTGCTCAGTAAAGCTGATTTGAACTCAACGAGAATGTCTTTCTGTAGATGCAGGTGCAGTCCTTACTACACATTTTCCACATCTGTGCTTATTGCAAAGAGAATATGGATGAAATTGTGGTTAATATAATGGATGGAATAACAATGGGAAATAATAATTGTTTTATCATTATTTTTTACTTCATTTCATTGTTTGTATTGTGGGTCTGGTAGGAAGAAGGTAGGAGAAACCAATGTGGTGTTTAGTGAGTCCTCATGAAAGTCCTGTCCCCGTGAATTTCAGAGCTATCTCAATGACGATATTCCCAACCACAGACCTTCTGGATGGAGCCCAGTGGGATCACACTTGTATCTGGTGTGGGCAAAGCTATAG
>NW_021901544.1:10097-16000 GCF_006229205.1 Suricata suricatta
CTGTGTGCCTTGAGTTCATAGTAGAGCAAGTGTTCATTCAGCCACTCATGACTGGAGGAAAGAATTTCTAGTACCCAAGGCCAACTGCACCAAGAGGATTCTATTAAAGTTCCCACTTTGGAGTGATGGAGAGGTAGAGATAAGGGAGGCTGTGTACCTGAGGTCACTGACCCTGTGGACATGGCTTGGGACAAAAGATTTTTCATCAGGGGTCCAGCGTGACTGGAGGGGTTCCTTGGGTGAATGATGGAGTGACAGTCAAGCCCTAGAGTGCAGTGAGGGTGTGTCTCGGGTCCTCCATGGAGTTGATCTCCATGGGAGCAGCATTGAGGCTGCTGTCCCAGAATCAACTTACTGATCAGCGTCAGGCACTGACTGGAGCCCTGACATGGTCAGGGGCTGAATTGCACCTGGAGACAGAGACTCACTGTGGATTCCTGAGCATCAGCCTCATCCCAGGAGAGCAGATGTTCAGGCAATGTTCTGGCCACCCTGGTGACAGGCCCCAGTCACACTCAATGTTGTTGGCATTTCCTGGTGACAAAAACTCTGGGTTCTAATAATGGAGATCCTGAGGATGGCTGGATGAATACAGGTTGACCCTGAATTCTGAAGGGACAGAGAAACCCAGAAACTGCAGATCCCAGGACACTGTACACTCAGAAAGAGGAGAGAGGTGTGTGTGGTGGGTGGGAGATGTGTGACAAAAAATAAGGATATGTTGACCTGTCACTCTTATAACTTCTCTTGAAAGATGTTTCTCCATGAAGCTGATTCTGCATTTGAAGGGCAGGAGTCATAAAGACCTTTTCTGTGGAGGTTGACGTATTGTAGGCATAGAGGATTCAGGTGAGGGTAGACCTGCCAACAATTCACTGAATCTGAAGTGCAGATTCCATCCAGTGACAAGAATCTCTGCATCTTCATCTCAACTGATTTCCCATCCAGTCATAGGAATTAATTTAACAGGTAAATTTAATTTAATAAATTAAAGCAAAATCTGCTGAACAGTGGAAAATATGTTATTGGATGCAGTGGATCTCAAACTGAGGTTAGTTTGTCCACCAGGTACATGTGAAAGTCACCTGTACAGTAAGCAAGGAGGGTGAGTAACTAGGAAGACAGGTCCTGCTTATGATGACCCACTCTTTTCTTGCTGACCCCACAGCCTGGCCTGAGCCTAATAATACCTCTTAACTGTTTTTCTGATGCTCAGGGTGGGGGGTCTAATACACATATTCTCTATCCCAAGACCATACAAACCTTTCTTTGGACCTAAGCCTGGGATCCAGCTGAGCAAAGTGAGGGTAGGAATGGGAGAGGGCTTCACCCCAGGAATGACTCAAGAATACCAACCTGCAAGAAACAGGAAGAAAAGGGCTTTCAGCAGAGGAACTGGGGGAGTACTATCGCCCTCTGTTGGATTCATGGCTCATAGCAACTCAGGTTGAGAGTGGTGTCAGGGTCCCTGCCCCTCTTCCCTCCTGCTCAGGGCCCCAGCCTCTTCAGATTGGACTCTTTCACTTAGAAATACGCATGAAAGCTAATCCATGTGTTTTTGTGACCCGAGACAGCATGTCTTTTCATCACTATTCCATGTATGGATCTACAAGAGATTGTTTAGTCATTCATCTATTGAAAGATGTTTGTGTTGCTTTATAAACAGCAACAAACATTCATATGCATATTCTTGTTTCCACACAAAAAAACTCATTTAGAGTAGTACGTAGGAGTGTTCTCTTTGCCTTATACCTTTAAGGCTTTGTTTAACTGTGTAAGATATTTTGCTAAGGAATCTTCCAAAGTGACTGGGCCTTTTGGGACTCCCACCAGCAAAGAATCAGAGTTCCTACTGCCCCACATCCTGGGCAGCATCTAATGCTGTCATTGTTTTGAACTTTAGCCATGGTAATGGGCATCTGGTGGTACCTCATTGTTTCCATTTGTCATACCACAATAACATATTATGTTGGAAATATTTTCCCATGTGTCAGAGTCATTTGTCTATCTTCCTTGGTTAGGGATCTGTTCAGATCTGCTCATTGGGAAAGCAGTGCCCAGCACCCAAGAATTCAGGAGCTCAGCAAAGCTCTAATCTGAGGAGAAAGGGAGAAACTGAGTATATCAAGTCTGATGAGCTCTGGAAATTATCAGCAAAGCCCAGGAGGACATCAAGAAACGTAAGTGGTGCTCGGCAGAGAGTCACCTGGTTCTCATGTTTCATACATACTGCACTACTACCTTTCTTGACATTCCAACCCAGCTACTGTGGAGGCCATTTTGCCTCTGGAAACAAAGCTCCTATTTTTGCATTGGAAAACCTATACTTCCAAAAAGAGATATTTTCATTGACTTTATAGACTTACATGAATCCAGAGACTGAAGACCTCTTATTTTAGAGCATCTGGAAAGTTGGAAACCATAATCTATGCAGCAGTTGGCCCCAGGAAGGGAGAGAAGACTGATGAATAAGACTGGGGCAGGGGTGGAAGGTGTAGTTTATCACATGTCCTGGTGAGACAGGAGCTCCTTGTTACACTTGGTCGCCTACAGCTCTAAGCTATGATGAACACCCCTCCACAGCCTGCTGCCCAGAGGTGGTTAAAGAGGTTTTGTCAGCAAACATGGATCTGGATAGTCAGTTTTGGACACATTGAGGGTTCCTCACTACTGTCCTAGATCACAATTTAGCGGCTGTGCCTGGGAACCTGGGTATCATTGCTATGGGAACCGCCAGCATTTATGCTGCTCCTGTGGAGGAGGAAGTGACTTGGGATCTGGGGTCATCAAGAGCTTTCCCAGGGGGTTGACACATGCACACATGGGGAGTTCCTATTCCGGATTTCTCACACACTTGCACAACCACAATTCTAGAAACCGTCCAGTGGATCTGAGGAGACATGGGGACAGGTCAGTACCTATGGGTTCAGGAAACCCACTCATGGGAGTCCCCATGGGCCCTGGCATCAGCTGCAGCCAAGCCACATCCATGGACCTACTACAGCCACTTCCACTGGGCAGGCTCAGCATTTTCCCAGCAACAGTGGAGCCTGCACATGTTGAGTTAAATATGCACCTAAGTATTCCATCATAGAGTATTTTAGTGATGTTTTAATTAAGTTTTGACTCATTTATTACCTTACCGAATATTACGTATTACTCTTGGAATTTATATACCTTTTTTTTGTATTTTATTGTATACCACTCTGTAACCTGCAACCCAGATTAATTTTCCCATGTTCTTTGTATGCTTTTTAGCATTTTTCTAGCTTTATGGTTCTGTCTGAAACATCCAATCCTATAATGAGCAGCCATGGTAAGGTTGGACATGCCTTGTCTTGGTCTCTACCCCAGGGGAATATTTTAGTGTTAGCTGTAGGTGTTTTATAGATTTATCTATCAAACTGAAGATGCTCAGTTTTCCCACATATTTCACTCAGGTGTTTTTTTTTTATAATTTTCATTTATTCATCCATCCATCCATCCATGCATCCATCCATTCTGGACCTTAATCATGAATAGTTTTTGAATTCTCTGAGATCATTTTTCTATACTGATTGATAGAAGTATAAAATTTTCTTCTTTAGCCTATTAATACAGGATATTACATTGATTGATTTTTAACTATAAACTGGCCTTGTTTCTTACAATAAAACCTCTTTTGGTCATGCTATATATTTCATATTATACATATATAGAACTGTTTTGTGTTTTCTAATATTGATTTAAGAATATTTTTTAAGAAAAGAACTTTTGTGCCTCTATTTGTGAAAGATGCTCCATTCACTTCTTTCTTTGGTGCCAGAAAGCCGTTGGCACCAGCTACTGACTGAAAATTTAGAAAGAATCCTTCCTTAGCCAACTTCGTCATTTTGATCCCCAAGGAAGGAATATCTAGTGATATATTCAAGTTTCCATTAATGTCTCTTACAAAGTTTTGCAATTTTCCACGTACAAGACTATTAGATTTTTAATGATTCTAAAGAACTTCATAATTATAGCATCATAAATGGTGCTGTTTTATTTTTATATATAGATAGTTCATTTACTTCTATACTGAATAGCATGTATTTCTGCCTGTTGGTTTTTTAACCTGAGGCCCATATTGACGCACTTAGACCAGGAGCATCGGTGAGCTATCACTGGAGCCAAAGCTATAATCAACACATTTTGGCTTCTGACATCTCCAAGAAATATTTTTTTTAGAAATTAACATTCTATTTCATTTGTTTGTTTGTTTTAGAGAGATAGCACGAGAGGTGGAGAGGGGCACAGGAAAAGAGAGAGAGAAACTTATGTAGGACCCATGCTCAGCATGGAGTCAGCACAGGACTTGATCCCATAACCCCGGGATCATGACATGAGCTGAAATCAAGATTTGCACCCTCAGACAACGGAGCCACGCAGGCACCCCTAACATTTTATTTTTGAGTAACCTCTTTACCTAAAGTGGGTCTTGAACTCACTACCCCAAAATCAAGAGTTGCATCATCTAACCACTGAATCAGCCAGGCACCTCTCCACTGTATTATTTTTAACTCTGAACAAGCTAGTTTTGGCTTCGAAAATGTGAACATGGTGTGAATAAGTTATCAATCTGAAGATTTGATGAAGGAAAAGATATGACAGTGTCACATCATCTTATTCCAGGATAATGAAGAGTCTGTTGAAGATCTGACAACAGAAGTCACCCCCTGAACCACCTGACAGGGCACATCCCCAGGCCTAGAGAGTGGAGGGAGCTTTTGTTTCAGTCCCTTATGGATCTGGATCATTTGGGAAGCGTTAGTGCTATCTTGGCATATATGACACTAATAGTCACTTTCTCACGCAGTGGATTCCAGAGATGTCAGAACACATGAATTAGTCAAAACATCTGTGGATCCAAGAAACGACAGGGGCTGGGATTTCTGGTGTGTTATCTGACAGTGACTTAAATCTCAGGAGATACTAGGGAAGGATCCCTGGCCTCTACTGGCACCAGTATGCATATTTTTTTTAACAACAATGATGTCATGACGCAGAGTGAGGATGAGTCTGGCAGATTCTTCTATGGATGTGAAGAAGGAGAGTGGCTGAGTCAGCATGGGCTGGGAGAAAGAACCTGCAAACACAGGCACTCATGAGAGATGCGGCAGAGATGGAGGTGAAGCTGCTTGGAGATCTGATCCAAAGGTGTGGACATAGGTTCAGGGCATGTCGTGGATCACTGAGGACAGTCCTTGCCTGTGTAGTAAGAGGGCAACACAAGGAGAAGGGGTTACCCCATAGTGGACATAGGTCTGTGAAGACCCCATGGCTGGAGCTGGGCTGTCCCAGGCATTTTGTATCTCCCTCGATGGTCTCTGGGAGAAGGGGCTGTACCTAGGGATGCATTTTCTCTCCCTTGATAGTATCTTTTGGTGTACAAACAGTAACTTTGGAGAAGTCCAATTTTCCCTCCTGTTTTTGCTGGTACTTTCAATGTCATATGTAAAGAATCCATTGCAAAGTCAAAAAATCATGAGAATTTCCTTTTTATGTTCTTCTAAGATTTTTATAGTTTTAGCTCTTAAATCCTTTGATCCATTTTACATCCATTTTTGTATATAGTAGGTGGTAAGAGTCTAATTTCACTCCTTTGTATGTGGATATCTAGTTGGTGCAGCACCACTAATTGGAGAGACAATTTTTTTCACACTAAATTCTCTTAGCACTCTTTTGAAAATCAATTACCCATAGATGACTGATATTTCTGGCCTCTCAAATATGTTTAAGTCATCCATATGTCTATCCCTAGGCTAGTACCACATTCATCTTTACTGTAGCTTCATGAGTTAGTTTTAGTGAATTGTGAACTCTACAATTGTGAGTCCTGAAAATTTGTTCTTTGTCAGGATTTTCTGGATGTTCTGAGTCCCTGT
>NW_021901545.1:0-2839 GCF_006229205.1 Suricata suricatta
GGAAGCAAGGTTTCCAGGACCTTGAGGGGCTGCTGTTGCTAGGGAAACGCCACTTGTTACCGTTTAGTGAAACCTCATCATGAGACCCCTCAGATCCGGGGCGTGAGCTTGGAGCAGGATTGCCGGCGTGTATCCTGGGACAGTTGAGATAAAGGAAGTGATTTACAGGATCCTGGGGGTCAGGATAATGTTAGGCTCAGAGTCCCTTTTGCTCCCAGCAAAGTGTCGTCAGGGGGCAGCTGAGCTCCCGGAGGGAGGTCACTCGGCTGGTCTCAAGGACGCGTCCATGGGCTGCAGGCAGTGAAGGAATTTAATCTTCCATTTGCCTGAGTTTCCCACATCACCGCGGAGAGCACCTAGACCCCCTTCCTTTGTTCTTGGGTGGCCGCGAGTGTCCGAGGGACATCACACATAGTCCACCTTGGGGTGGGGGGTGCCAGCCTGTATTTTGCCCTCAGCTTGCCCCACACACCCTCATCACAGGGGAGGGGCAGAGAGAGAGGGAGAGACAGAATCCTGAGCAGGCTCTGCACTGTCAGCACAGAGCCTTATTTGGGGCTAGAACCCACCGGCCGCCTCTCAGTTCTTTAAAACCAAAAGCAATATGGGGGCGCCTGGGTGGCCCAGTGGGTTAAGCATCCAACTTCAGGTCAGGTCATGATCTCATGGCTTGTGAGTTCGAGCCCCGCATCGGACTCTGTGCTGACAGCTCGGAGCCTGGAGCCTGCTTCCGATTCTGTGACCCGCCTCTCTCTCTGCCCCTTCCCTGCTCATGCTCACTCTCTCTCTCTCAAAAAATAAATAAATATTAAAATTATTTTTAATCGAAAGCAATATGAATCATGATCACAAAAAGGCATTTTTCTTTCTCTCCTTCCTTGTTTCCAAAGGTCACTTCAGGCTTAGGATGTAGAATGCTGCCTAACCTAGGAAGAGAAAAAGTGTCAGGACCTACAAAACCCGTTCTTCTGGAGCCTGTGAGAGAGCTAAGGCCACAAGGAAGCGAATTCCAGATCCAGACCTTCTGTGGAGAGGCAGGAAGACCGACTGCTGCTCCTTTAGCAGAGCACGGAGAAAACGGGGGGAGAGAACAGCTAACATTTAAATAAATCCTGAAAGGCCACACATGGGATGACATGACCGGTTAGCATAACTGGGAGCCCCAGACTCAGCAAAAACCACACTCCCTCTCCAGCCCATTGTCGTGGCTCCGCTCAGGGCTCCCAAGCGACAGTGGGACAGGGCAGGACACCGGAGGGAGTGGCTCTCTCTCTCCTACTGGATCGTGCAGGGCAGCTCCCTCTCTCGGACCCAGGCCACGAGCCCCGCTGCCTCTGGGGAAAAGAACAAAAGATAGATATCTTCCATCTGATGCCATGGGAAGATGAGCAAATTGAACCCAACGTAAGCAGCAGCAGGGAAAGAATCAAGGCGGAGACAGCAATCGATGGCATGGCAGACAGAAACATGGAGTAAATCAATGAAGTAAAAAATGGGACTTTGCAAAGATCAATAACATGGACAAAGCCTCTAATTCAGATGCTCAAAAAAAAAAAGACACAAACCACAGATATTATGCACCAGTATTTTACAGACTTCCAAAAAGATAATAAAGGAATATTAGGAAGAAACTTCGTGTCAACAACTTTGCTAGCATCCATAAAACGGATACTTCCTTGAAAGACACACACACCTGAAACTCACTAAAGAAGAAATCGATGACCAAGTGGGTCCAATTAACCCACTGAAGAAACAGAAGGTGCCATCAAACACCGTTTGGCTGTGAACACAACTCCAGACCCAGATGAGTTCTTTCCAACAGTTGAGGAAACAGGAATGCAGTCTTACACCCTTTCAGAGAACAGAGGGGCAGAGCTCCCAGCCTGTTTTATGAGGTGAGCAGAACCCGGTAAGAAAGATACCACAGAAAAGACAATCCTAGACCGACATCCCTACTCGTAACGAACACAAAAGATACTTAAAAAAAATATTAGCAAGTCAGATGCAACATTTGACAAAAGGGATAATGCTCAGTCACCAAGTTGGGTTTAACTCAACATGTAGGGTCCATTTATCATCGGGAATGCGATCAGTTACATTCCGCACGTTAACAGAAGAATAGAGGAAAAAATATGATTGTCTAAGTCGCAGAAAAAAGCACTTAGCATTCATTCAACCTCCATTCATGATTTAAAGAAAAAAAACTCTCACTAATTTAAAAAAGTCCCCCTCACAGAGGGAGAGATGGAAATGTCACGAGTCTGACAAAGAGCATGTATGACAAATCTTCTACTTAACCTCACACCCAGTGGTGAAATATCAACCACACTCCCCCATAGATCAGTAAGAAGACAAGGCTGTCTGCTTCCATGACTCCTGGATGACATTGTCCCTACAAGTCCCCACAGTGTGAAACAGCTAGAAAGCGAAATAAAAGTACAAAGAATGAAAAAAAAATGGAGAGAAACTCTCTTTATTCACAGATGACTTGATTGCGTGTGTAGAAAATCCTAAGGAGTTTGGGAAATACCTACCAGAACTATTAACTAAAGTCAACAAAGTCACAAATTAAAAGCAAATATAAGACTTTGTTTCGGTCTTAGGCATTAGCCACAAACAATTGCAAAATGAAATTCTTCCTTTTTTTTTTTAATGTTTATCTATTTTTGAGAGAGAAAGAGAGAGACAGAGTGTGAGTGGGGGAGGAGCAGAGAAACAGGGAGACACAGAATCTGAAACAGACTCCAGGCTCTGAGCTGTCAGCACAGAGCCCGACGACGCAGGACAGGAACCCAACAACCACGAGATCATGACCTGAGCTGATGCTGGACGCTCAACT
>NW_021901546.1:0-1339 GCF_006229205.1 Suricata suricatta
AACAAAGCTTTCACATCAAATAAGACTTTGAAGATATTATTTTTGAAGTTGGGGTGTTCCACACCCACATATTTATTGAACATTTCAGGGTCCATTGTCGAGGTAATATTCTTCTCATTTCCTTTTCTAAAAATTCCATTTTGGCTCCTATAAAACCTGTTCTAGGATTTGTTTACCTTAAACCCATTTCCTCTCTAAGGACTTGCTCCTGGAGAAAAGGGGGGAAAATCCTCTTCTACTCAGATAATGTGTAGAAAAGGCAAAGTGTTCATAAAATTTATTCTTTAAAATCCCCCTAAACATAACTGTTCTTTAGTGTCTTTGTGATAGCGACAATCCTAATTAGTGTCAGATTTTTAGGCAAAACCAGGTGAAATAGGAGTGCTTTGCTGACTTAAGACCTTGTGTAAATTAAGCCATGTCTTTAAGAAAGAAAGCTAAGAGTAGTAAGAAACCTGACAAGTGATTACTTTGTTCACAGCACATTATAGGAACACATTATAAGTATGTGTATATAATGCACATTATATGGATTTGTCCCTAGCATATGTCTTGGGACTACATGTTGAGCATAGGTCAAAGTTTCTCATCCTCAACAATATTGATGTTTTGAGTCGGGAAATTCTTTGTCGTGGGGGGCTTCCTGTGCATTGTAAGATGTCCTGCAGCATCACTGGTCTTAAACCACTAGATCCTCTTAGCATACCACCACCGCCACCACCACCACCATAACCACCCCTGCCAAGTCATAAAAACCAAAGTTGTCTTCAAATATCGCCATCTGTTCCCTGAAGGACAAAACACCCATGTGAGAACCATCAGGTTATGGTTTGTTTAAATCTGAGTTAGTCAGTGTTTTACAATCCTTATCACTCTTATTAAAACTATAAATTGATAGATCCAATTTCTCCAGTAGGCTCTACCATTTTCAAGAGCAAAGATCTAAAATTTACCACCATATTTTCCCACCGTGAAGCTCCAAAACCTTCGATAGGTGAGTAGGTGAATGAATGTGCGAACAAGTTAAAAGGGAATGATCAAACCAACAAATGGTGGGAAAGTGTATAGAGAGAATTCTTTAAAAGATGTTTGGTATTTGTCAGGAATTTGAGGAAACTTTTAAGTCAATGTTATAGAGAAGATAAAGAAAACAGAAACAGGGACACACAGAGAGAGTCTTGCTAGTATCTATAACATGGCACAGGAAGGACATGGTAGCAAGAGCAGGCATTCAGTTTCAGGAACTTGGTCTCACTAGGTCACCAAGTATTCCCATTTACCGTTCCTTACACTTTGCTTTGTCTTGACTGAACTTTAGTCAGGGTCCTCTCCTTACCAC
>NW_021901547.1:0-583 GCF_006229205.1 Suricata suricatta
TAGCGAACAATAATGTAGGGAAAATTTCCCCAGATTACAAACTACTGTGGAAAAGCTGAACCCAAGCAATCTGCTTTCAGCATCTGTGACCACTGTATACTGCACATATACATATAATTTATACATTATATATGATTTATGTTATATATGCATAATTTATATATATGTAATATATATTATATATATAATGTATATGGCCATGCTTTAACAGAAAAAATAGTGCCATACATGAATTCCTAATGTCCTATATGAATTGGGATATAAATCATCTACAGTTTCCATTTCAAACAAAATGCCTGAAGAATCTTATTGCAGATATGAGACATCTATCTATAGATACTTATGTTATTTTAAGGGAAAAAGAGAAAAGAAAATGCTTAATGATATGTACATGATTCTTCAATTGTGAGGTATTTTTTTGACTTAATAATAGTTTTTGGGGAAAGGAGAAACAGTATATCAAATATATATGTCAATCACAAGAAACATTCAACTTCAGAAACATTAAAATGTTAAAAGAATGAAACTTAGAACCAAGAAAATAGTAAAATCATTTAATCTCTTCTTTTCATAGGTTTCACCT
>NW_021901548.1:0-583 GCF_006229205.1 Suricata suricatta
TGTCAAGGGGTACTGCTCATTTTAGGTCTTCATTTGACGTATATTACCTCCAATTTTTGGAATACTTTCTGTTCCTTTGATCATGTCGCACACGTATACATTCCTCTAAACCTTTCAATAAGTGTCCGTTGATATCATTACACACTAAAATCTTTTAACTTGCCGTTTAAGACTTTGTTGGTCTTTCCTCAGACTTTAGCCTCTAACCTCATCTTAAATAGTATTCCTATACTCCAACTGGGGTTCTTGTGATTCCTCAAATGGCCATGCTACTTTTTGCCTTAGGATCTTTCCACATGCTGATTATCTTGGCTAAAATTCTAATATCTCTATTTAATTATTCCATTCTTTCTTCAGATATCCGTTAAATTATCTCATCATCAGAGAAGTCCATAATAGATCTAATGTCTTCAGTAAAACCTCATAGTATACATGACGATTAGAGAACTGATCACAGTTCAAAATATATGATTGGCATGAATGTTGGATTACAATCTATAATTACTTCGCAAGTTCCATGAGGGAAGTAGCTATACCTACTTACCTCTTTTAATCACAGCATCTGGCCTACAGACACATAAAA
>NW_021901549.1:0-583 GCF_006229205.1 Suricata suricatta
TTTGGCTATTGTTGAAAGTGCTGTTATGAACATTGGGGTACATGTGTCCCTATGCATCAAGTTAGTCCTTCAGTGTGTTTGTTCAGTGTGTTTCAGTTGAAAATTGAGATCACTGTTACAAGATTAGTGAAATAATAGTTAACACAAGCTCCAGATAAAGTCTTGTTGGAACATGGCCATGGCCACTCACCATGGCTGCTTTTGCCTATGAAGGCTAAAACACCTACTATCTGGCTCTTTACTTTCAAGGTCTCCTTCCAGTAACCCTATCACATGACATAACTCACAAAAGCTGCTGTGATGTATAACTTAGGTCATGATTTTTTACTTCATACAGGGCTTTCATCAATAAATATTCAATGCCTTGGACACTAAGATTCAAAATTTTCACACTTAATTTCAATCTTTGGGTACCTGGTAGGCAGGTCTCCCTGTGCCATTACTTTGACTCTAGATTATCAGCTCTTAAATAACACGTACAGGTGAACAAGGCCAAGTTCTGTGTAAATTTGGCAAAAATGCTGAGAGTGATATAGATAGATGACTGGCACAAGAATGAAGCAGGAAAGGCTACTGAGTTCCT
>NW_021901550.1:0-583 GCF_006229205.1 Suricata suricatta
AAGTACTGTATAAGGATGGAGTGCCCCTGAGTTCATTAGCAAGTCCATACATGACATGTAAACATGCCAGACCTCATGTTTAAACGACATATAGGGGCTCAACACACTGGTATTTTAACATACTTGCTCTCTCTCTCTTCAGTCCCAGCTACAAAGTCCTTGGACAGCTTCCTGACACTGATGTGTATATTGATATAGACACATTTGAGGAGGTAGGACGTTTTTCTGTCATTTTAAATGGTTTTAAGCATGTCATGTGATCAGCTGACTAAATATTATTTTTACATGGGACAAAAAGTATAGTGGTCAGAGCAAAAAGCTTGCACTTCAGGGCGCCTGTTTGGCTCAGTCCATTTGGCATCTGACTCTTGGTTTTGGCTCAGGTCATGATCTCACGGGTGTGTGGGACTGAGCCCACATCAGGTTCTGCACTGACAGCACGGAGCCCATTGGCAATTCTCTCTCTCCCTCTCCCCCCCTCTCAAAACAAATGACTAAATGCTTTTAAATGTTATAAAAGAAATGTGACAATGTGTATTTTCAAGGCTTTCTTCTCGGAACTCCTTTCTCCAGGTGGGAGAGA
>NW_021901551.1:0-583 GCF_006229205.1 Suricata suricatta
AAAAAAAAAAACACACTATAGTCCTTTGCCCAGAAATGGGAGAGAACAATGCTTTTCCAAATGGTAAGGCTGTTTGTTTTGAGAAGTGGATTTATGGGGATGATAAATCCGGCTTGTACTATCTGCTCACCTGTTTGTCCTCAGGGGAACTACCACTCTTTATAAATCTTTTTACACGGGAAAGGTTGAAATGATAGGACGTTTCAAAAGTTGGACCGGAGAAAGCTGATAAGCATAGGGGGAAAAGCCTCTTCTGCTTTGGGTCCGTGTTGGGTCAGCTTCTAGCCTTTTGTAACTGGGTCCTGCTTTGTATTTGATAAGCCTTCTTCTAGAGATTCAGGTTGCAGGTCTTACTTTCTCACTCTTGAGCTAAATGTATCTTTTATTTCTAAATGTTTTTTTTCAAAGACATAACCGATCTTTCCTAAAGAGGAAAAATTTACATTAAAATGATTTTCAGTCAGATAAATGACAACAGGGCATATAAGTTTAGAAATTCAAATAAAAAATGCAGATATCCTCTCTGTTTTATTTCCAGGAAATGACGTTTTATTTTCTCAAAGACTTTTCTTGAGGTCACCTA
>NW_021901552.1:0-583 GCF_006229205.1 Suricata suricatta
GAACAGAAAGCCAATGGTGAGTAGAGGGAGATCAGCTTCATCAGTCAGGCTGTCCATCTCCATCCAGCCACCCACCCAGAGCCTACTGGCCCAAACCTTTACCTTGGCAAACCTCCACCTGATTCTTTTGTGCTGCTCTGGTCACAAAAATGACCAAACATCAGTGTGATGAGCCTCTCTGTGCTGAGGCCTTCAGGAGTTCCTGATCCTAAGTGCTTGCGGATTTTAGCCAGACACATGGTGCCCTAAAGAAATAACTGCACTAATGAGAAGTTTGGCACAGTGCTGTATATGAGTGTGAAGGATTCCTAACGGAAAATTAATCAGAGCACTTCTGGAATCCTCTCTGGAAATTGATGCTAATGTGGGAGCCAAAACATGGGAACTGTAACATCAGTCCAAGAAAGAGCCACTGGAGCAGAGGAGAGAGAGACTCGCCTTAGAGCCAAAATTTTGAGATTCAAATATATTTGGCAGGAGTCTTCTCAATTGGGGCCTGCATTTTGCTGAATATCAAATTAAGGCATTCAGAATAACTGTGGACCCTTGGAGTGGAACAGCAAGATCCCGTATGCATGACAGG
>NW_021901553.1:0-583 GCF_006229205.1 Suricata suricatta
AGGCACCGGAAAGACCACTGTGCCACGTGACTCCCTTAACAAATATTCACCAAGCTCCTAGGGCTCTTAGTAACCCAGGATTTCAACCCCTGGATTGCACTGCTAGAGCCTGAGAAGCCAGTAGAACCAAGGTTCAGTCTCCGCCTGCCTGTGTGGCATCTAGGTGGTCTTCCTTGCAGAAACGGTATTTGGCACCGGGCAAACAAGGCAGGGAAAGTACAAAAGGCCGTGTCTCATAAAAGATGCATTTAGCACAGGTTTCTATTTCAGAGCTAATAGCATTAGCTGTTATGTAGAAAGTAAGAGAACACGGATTACCCTGTTTTAATAACAAGGCTAACAGCACGGCCCTAATCCCGGAGGAGCCTTGCCTTACGTTTTGAGTTTGCTCCAGCCATTGAGTCCTTAGTCCCAAGCCAGCTTGTAACCTTACGTCCCAGTTTGCCTGGGGATGTCCTGGTTTACGCCTCACGCGCCAGTGTAACTGCCAACAGCAGCCCCTTCCCCAGCTCTGGTTTGGGCAGCAAACAACATCATCACCGTCGTGACGCAGGTCTGAGAGCTGCGCCCGGCCCAATGGTGC
>NW_021901554.1:0-583 GCF_006229205.1 Suricata suricatta
TAATGAGCATGAAGATATTGACTAATTGAAGAATACCATTTGGGAAGGAAAATGAAGAGTTTGCCAAAGCGTTCGGGAAACAAGTTGCAAATTTAGTGGTCTGATGGGCTGCGTACACACTGCAATATTCTGACTAGGTAGGTGAGCAGTAAATGTAGGCAGGCTGCATTCATAAAGTAGGACAATAGTTTCAATATTTTAAACATGGTTTATATCAAAGCCTTAAATATAAAAGTTGATGTTAGGAAGCACTGGTTAAGATTCTAAATATGCTATTAATAGAGGTAATTGTTTTTGCAAGTGATTTTATGCTCTTTAAACAACAAAAAAGAAAGAAAAAAGAAAAAGCCAGACTGCTACCTCAAAGAAGTGCTTGCTTCAAACGCTGACATTGTTACTGAGAGCATTTATGACAAAAGGCTTTGATCTCTGTGGACATCCAGTAAATAGAAAACACTCCGAGATTTTAAGGATGTGCATACCTGCACATATTATGACTTTAACAAATGTTTCAAACTGTGTTTTGAAAGTTATTGATTTGTTAAAGCTCCAAACACATTTCTCCTCGTAAATTTCTAACACC
>NW_021901555.1:0-583 GCF_006229205.1 Suricata suricatta
CTTAAAAACTATTTTAACATAAAATTTCTCTTACAACAAACTAATATAAATTTTGTCATCTCTCTTTAATTATCCTTTCTACTAGAATATTCTCCTTCCCAAAGAGACTTGAGCTGATTGCTTTAGAGTGGTGTGGGGAAAAGAGTAGGAAATGGGACATGGGAACTATATTAAAAATAAGTTCAGTACCCATGGGAACAGAGAGAGAAACCTTGAAAGACATCTATTACTTGTGGGTCAGTATAAAACTCAGCCCACTTTTGAGTGAATAAGAAATGCAAAGGTGTTATCTTCTACTAAAAAAAGATTGTTAATGAGAATTTTCCACAATAATGATAAAATTTTAACTGTTCATGCCTGTACTATATCTTTAATATAGTAATCAGCTGATTGCTGATTGCTAAATGAGTATTGATTGATTTCAACCCTTTAATTTTCTAGAAACCATCTTGTATGTGTAAACATAGCATTAATTTAAATGACATGTTTCTATAAGGTGCCTGCTATCTTCGGAGGAACCACTACTAGTAATAGTTTACTGTCATGGATTTGGTATCTTAAAATAGGCTATATATTGCACACA
>NW_021901556.1:0-583 GCF_006229205.1 Suricata suricatta
TGGTCCATGAATTCAAGCCCGGTTTCAGGCTCTGTGCTTATAGTTGAGAGCCTGGAACCTGCTTTGGATTGTTTGTCTCCCTCTCTTTCTCTGCCCTCTCTCTCTCCCTGACTCACACTCTGTCTCTCTCTCTCAAAAATAAACAGAAAAAAACTTTAAAAAAAATTTTAAGTACTAACTATTCCTAATTATCATAATAAAGAAATCTCTATTTCTTTCAAAATGGATAAAACTGTCAAAAGTAGTTTTCTCTCTTAGCTAGCCACCTCTATGGTATACAGCTAGTATTTTTACAAGATGACTACAACCCAAATACACCAAATACTTATTTGGTGGCATCTTATTCTGATTGTCAGGAGAATACACTAAAAAAATGACTTGAGGAATAAATTTGCCAATCTGAACTATAAAGTGAAAAGTATAATTTACATATATCAGATGGTACCTTTTTTTGCACACTGATGGTTGATGCCAGAAATGACTGTTCTATAGAATTGAAGTATATTCCCCCCCTTTTTAAAATGTCTTTATTTTTATTTTGAGAGACAGAGAGAAACAGTGCGAGCAGGGGAGGGTCAGAGAG
>NW_021901557.1:0-1339 GCF_006229205.1 Suricata suricatta
GAAACTCAAACTCCATAAATATGTTCCTTCTTCTACTTTTCATAATTCTTACCTAAAGCCAAAATAAATTAAAACTTTCACATAACTGAAAGATGGATCAAGAGTTTTAAGGAAATATCTAGTATAAGATGAATGTCAGTTAATAACATTTCACAAACATTTTTCCACAACATATAAAGGAGAATTAATCAGAGATGGGCTTTTGAAAAATTATTCTGATTCCATTGATTTAAAAAAATTTATGTCTTTTATTTATTTTTGAGAGACAGAGAGAGACAGCGCAAGCAGGGGAGGGTCAGAGAGAGGGAGACACAGAATCCGAAGCAGGCTCCAGACTCTGAGCTAGCTGTCAGCACAGAGCCCGACATGGGGCTCGAACCCAGGAACTGTGAGATCATGACCTGAGCCGAAGCTGGCCGCTTAATCGACTGAGCCACCCAGGCGCCCCCATTGATTTTAAAATATTAAATGCAAAGATATATGTTAAGAATATATTAATTAACTTTTGCAATGTTTCATCTGCAAGATAAAAACACCCAGAGTAAAATCAGGATTGTGGTGAGAGAATAAAAGAAACAAATTCAGAAGATAAACAAAATGGCAAGACCTAGTGATAAACTGAAAATGGGAATAAAGGAAAAAGGAACAATAAAGATTGTCCCTGGATGAGATTTAGGATTGACAGGGATGGAAATGAAATAGTGAGAGACACATTTAAAATCTTGAAATGTGCACATCTACATGACTCTCAATAAAATACAATAAGCCTAAGGAAATTATGTTTTTAAATTTTTTTAATGTTTTTTATTTATTTTTGAGAGATAGAGAGAGACAATGCGAGCAGGTGAGGGTCAGAAAGAGAGACACACACACAGAATCTGAAGCAGGCTCCAGGGTCTGAGCTAGCTCTCAGCACAAAGCCTGACAGGGGACCTGACCCCATGAACTGTGAGATCATGACCTGAGCTGAAGTCAGATGCTTAACTGACCAAGCCACCCAGGTGCCCCAAGAATCAACTTATTTATAAGAGACAGTGTAAGAGAAAAGATTTTCTCAAAAAGAGATTTCAGATGGATCAACAACCAAAGGGATGGAAGAAAGAAAGGAAGCAATGAAAGAGAATGAAAAACAACAGACAAAGTAGGAACAAGAAATTCAAGGAAATATGAATTGTTGGGAATTAAGTTGTAATGACTTTCATAAGTTAGCAGGTTATAGTCTCATATGCAGCAAGGAGTTTGAGTTAAATGAAAGGTGAATTGTGTTTAATGAGTGAAACAAGAGGGAGGCTAGTGATGACCTTGACTAGAGTAGTTTAAATGGTGCAAAAATCAGATG
>NW_021901558.1:0-583 GCF_006229205.1 Suricata suricatta
TTAGTCACCATGGTGTACATTAGATCTCTAGACCTATTCACCCTACGTATCTACAATTTTATATTATTTGACCAATAACTTCCTACCTTCCCACGTCTTCACCACCATTCCGCTCTGTTGCTGTGTATTCAACTTTTTAAGATCCCATGTGTAAGTGAGATGATACAGCTGTTCTCTCCAGCATCTGACTCTTGATTTTTAGCTCTGGTCATGATCTCAGGGTTCATGAGATGGAGCCCTCTATAGGGCTCCATGTTGATATCATTCAAAGCCTGCTTGTGATTCTTTTTCTTTCTGTTTCTCTCTCTCTGCCCCTCCCCCATGTTCAATTGCTTGCTCTTTCTTTCTTCCTCAAAATAAATAAACTTTAAAAAAAGAATACTCTCCATGTTTTTAAAAATGGCAAGATAGCTTTTTTTTTGAAGTCTGAACAATATTCCATATCACAATTTCTTTTTTCTTCCAGCTTTATTGAGATATAATTGACATACAACATTGTATAAGTTTAAGGTGAACATTGTATTGGTTGCGGCATTGATTCATCAGAGGACACTTAAGTTGTTTCCATATTTTACTACTGTGA
>NW_021901559.1:0-583 GCF_006229205.1 Suricata suricatta
TTCACAATATTCCTATAATATAATCGACATTATAATTATTTCCCATTTTACACATGAGGAAACTGAGACACAGAGAAATTAGGTAACCGGGTAAGTGGTAGAACATGAATATGAATCTCACTGTTTGATTGCAAAGCCTGCATGTAACCCACTAAGCAAATCTGAAGTCCAGAAAGATTTTTAATGGCATTCTCGAAATCAAGCCACTAGAAAGGGCCAGAACTAAGATGCAAACCAGGTCTTCTGAGTTCAGTGCTTTTCATTACATTAGTGTTGCTATCAATTAGGTTTTTAGAATAATCATACATTTTCTCTGGGCTACTTAAATCTATAGTAGCTTTAAAAGATAAATGAAACACTTCCATTAATTAAGCATATGCTCAATATAACATACACTTAACATTTTTCAAAGAAAGAAGCAAAGGCAATCTCCCCTCTTTGAATGTCAAAAATTGATTCAATAGGGAATTGACTCAACATCTATAAAGCTCAAATACAGCCATTATCTATATCTATACTTATATTTATACTGTACAGAGAATATTATCTATATTTTTCAGATGAACATGCCCTTTATTCTCCA
>NW_021901560.1:0-583 GCF_006229205.1 Suricata suricatta
AAAAAATAAAGAAAATTAACATTGATATCATAAATATCTTACAAATAAGAATTGATTTTTGGAAGGCTCATTTTTTATAACTATGTTTCAGGGCCTGAGAAACTGATAGACTATTTGCACGATTACATGTTAGTAACACATGAAATCACGTTTATGAATACCCAGTTTCACTGCAGATATTGTTAGAAGATTAGATTTTGGGGAAACTATTTTAAACTGCACAGTAATTAGTACCTAGTTAAAAAAAAAACAGTGTAAGTACTTAGACTGAATGGTTTATATTACTTAAAAATCACATACTGGTTTTTGCAAATGACCGGTGTGCGAGGCTGGGTTAGGCTGTGCTTCAGCAGCAAACAGCAGCAAATGTTCACTTCTTGCTCATGCTGTGTGTCCCTCACACGGTGGGGCACTCAGCCCCTCGCCGTCCTCTGTCAGTACTTGAGCTGACAGAGGTGCTTTTCCCTTGAACATTGATTGGACAGTTTGAGAAAGAGGAGATACAAGCATCTCACCATGGCTCTTACGTGTAGTGTCTTCCTGGGAATGACAGACCTGATGCTTGCTTTTTATGAGTCAAGAC
>NW_021901561.1:0-583 GCF_006229205.1 Suricata suricatta
TTAGAAGCCTTGTCAGGAACCAGACACAAAGACATAACATATATTTCTTAATGTATCACACCCACGTCTTATATGTCACTTTAGAAAACACACCATCAGCTTTTACTCGTAGGTCTTCTTTCCCCAGCATTCAGACCTAGACTAGAAGTTCATGCTGAGGGCCAGATCCTGTATCAGCCTCCCTTCAAATGCACTGACTGAAGCTGAATTCCAGTTTGGGCTCAGTTATTGCATCAAGACACTTGCCCACTTCCAGTCTCCCGGTTCTTCTGCTTCTCAATAACTGAGAATAGATTGCTTCATCTGAAAGTAAATAGGACTCAACAAGATGCCAACTGTGTCAGAGGGCAGAGGCTGGACAGGGGACTGATCACACTGTAAAGAGTGATAAAGTGAGAGGCCATCAGCAGGCTGTACTTACAGTCAAAATAAACAAGGCATTGGAATTCAGGGGAGGAAGTCCTTGAGGGAGGGGGAGGTGCTGGATAGTTTCAACAGGGCTAAGACATTGGAGGATGATAGGCAAATGGCAGGTATGAGAACCAATACCCTGACCAGGGCAAACTTGAAGCACAAGCCACAG
>NW_021901562.1:0-583 GCF_006229205.1 Suricata suricatta
TTCTCAGCACCTAAGTGGAGGAGCCAGCAGCAAGTTTGTCCAACAAAAGAGATATAAACCAAATCATGTTTTTTCAAGTGCGTTCATTAATGAATCCTAAAGTTTATTTCCTAAATCATGACCCAACTTTCATAAAAACAAAGCAGCATATAAAGAACAAAACATGCCTATCTCCATGTAGTCGAGGTAATTTTTGTTTCATGAAGCTTTGTGTCATTGATATCAATGTATCAGTACAATAGAAATGCTTTTCTACTCTGTGCCATGGTCAAGTATGTTTGAAAGCTGCCCTAACAGATGGAAAAACTGAGAGGAAACACAAGAGATGAAGAGGAGAGGAGGAAAGAAACAAATCAGGAGCAGATCCAGCCAATTTGCTCAAAGCAAAGTGGTGGCTAAAGCACCTGTAAGCTATGCACACAGCAACCAGTCACTATCCTGGTACAGAGGCTGGTCATGACCTTGTAGGAAGGAAATTTACCTGAGAAAACAGTAGTGAGTGCCAGTGATCATCAGGTTATAATTAATCAGAGAAGGCAAAACAGACTACAACTTATATACATGAAAACATCCCGTGCATCTG
>NW_021901563.1:0-583 GCF_006229205.1 Suricata suricatta
CTACTCCATTTAATCCTCACGACAACCCTATGAGGTAGATAGTTATTATTCCTGTGAAATAGACGAGGCAACAAGCAACTACAGGGGAACACAGCTGGTAAGCGGTGCTGCTGGGACATGAACTCTAGTAAGTCCGCCCCAGGGCCTATATAACACTGTGACACACGGAATAACGCAACCTTCATTTTTTCTGAAGACTCATGAGAGGACTTTGGAAGAGGATTCATATCTTTTACCACATCTGAGAAACTCCATAAGATTTCCCTTTATTTATTTATTTTTTAAATTTATTTACTTAAGAGACAGAGATAGCATGGGTGGAGGAGAAGTAGAGAGAGAGAGAGAGAAGGAGAATCCCAAGCAGCCATGCAGAGCAGGATGTGGGGCTCGAACTCATGAAGCCATAAGATCATGACCTGAGCTGAAACCCAACAGTCTGATGCTTAACCAACTGAGCCACCCAGGTGCCTCAGATTTTCTTTAAGGGATTTCTGTTTGCCCACAGTTCTTCCCCAACTGACAACTCCATAATTTCTCTTCCTCCTTTTCTACGAGCCTCCAAAACTCTCAACCTGTGCACCCT
>NW_021901564.1:0-583 GCF_006229205.1 Suricata suricatta
TTTTAGTTTCGTTTTATGCTTAGATGAAAGCCATGACAGGAACTTAAAAACAGAAAGCTAAAGGTGGCTAAGTGGAGTGACTATGTCCTTAAGTAGAGTTTGTTTTCATGGAAGCATATCAGTAATGATCTGAACATTAAAAACCCCCTGATGTTGCAGCCTTTGTCTTAGAGTGGTCACAAACTGGCCCTTACTCCTCATAGGTGGATGGTATTGATCTGGTGGTTGTGCTGACCCCAGAAAGCAGTCCCATTTTAGGCCTCAATGGAGCAAACTGGAATTCGGCTGAAATGTGCCCAAAAGTGACCACACATGTAATATTGCTGCTGCCTCATGTTTCCAGAGCCAAGGGCTGTCCTTCATGCAACCTTGGCCCAAGGATGCTGTCTTATCTTCACAGAATGCCGGTGCCACATGGCGGGAACAGTGAGCGGAATCGGAGAGTGTGGGCAGGTAAAATTGTTGGCGGAATGGTAGAGCAGTAGATGTTGGAGTTCCCCTGGGAGGGTATTAGTGCCCTAGATTGTACAGGGCATGCTAATCTCTGCTTCTGTTACACAGTGAGGCAGCTTTAAATCTTGAA
>NW_021901565.1:0-583 GCF_006229205.1 Suricata suricatta
TCATGAGACCTTCAGATATAGATATATATATTTACATATATACAAATATATATAGTGGGCCATATACTTGAAGGATGACTGCTAACATATATCTTGGGGGGTAGAGATAGAGGAAGTTTCTAAAAAAATTTCTGTATAAAGTAGACATACTTTATACAGAGGTCTGGATACTGTTACGCTAAGATTGCCTCTTGCCCTTAGCAAAGTATTAACATTAAGACCACGAGTTCTTAGAGGAAGATCACTCTGCCTGTTTCAAGGATTGGTCAGTGGGCTGTACAAAGCAAGGAAATTTATTTTTTTCTTTTGCCTTTGTTTCCCGCAACAATGTACATTACAGTATAGTGCAAACAGGACGTTTATGTGAACAGGCAAACCAAACCAAACCAAAAAAACTCTTTTGACTCAGTTTATTGTGGTATTTGCTTTATTGTAAGTGGACTGGAACCAAACAATATCTCAAGTTACTCCTGTAAATGGTATGTGAATGATGTTTCAACAAAACATTTTAAACTACAGCAGTTTAATATGGCAGCAGTGGACTATAGCTATGCTTTCTATTTGTTTTGGTCTTTGATGAAGA
>NW_021901566.1:0-583 GCF_006229205.1 Suricata suricatta
ATCAGTGACTACTAAGGGATTACTCCCCTCCTCCTACTCTGATAGGCTACCTGTTCCTTCTATTCCTTCAGCCTCCTTAATTCTTTTGAGGTCTTTATCCATGAGCTGAAGGAGGGACCACTTGGGAAAGGGCAACTCTATCGCATATTTTCTACACTGTTTCTCTCTTCTGTACAACCATCAGAGCCGCCTTTTCTAGATCCTCACACCAGCCTGCAAAAACAGCTTTGCTGTCTGTAATCACACTTTATCTGACTGTCGGGGCAGTTCTCAGCTTCAGGGAAGAAGGACAGCCTCACACGTATTATGCTCTTCCATGCTGTATAACACCCTCACTTATGTCTTCTGCTTGTACAGGAGAAATTTTCAATTTAAAAGAAGAACCCTGACGAATGGATCAAGAAGATGTGGTATATATTCACGATGGAGTACTACATGGCAATGAGAGGGAATGACATATGGCCCTTCATAGGAAAGTGGATGGACCTTGAGGGTGTCATGCTGAGTGAAGTAAGCCAGGCAGAGAAGGACAGAAACCATATGTTTGCACTCATAGGTCTAGCAGGAAAACAAGAGAGACCTA
>NW_021901567.1:0-583 GCF_006229205.1 Suricata suricatta
TTTTATGTGTCTGTAGGCCAGATGCTGTGATTAAAAGAGGTAAGTAGGTATAGCTACTTCCCTCATGGAACTTGTGAAGTAATTATAGATTGTAATCCAACATTCATGCCAATCATATATTTTGAACTGTGATCAGTTCTCTAATCGTCATGTATACTATGAGGTTTTACTGAAGACATTAGATCTATTATGGACTTCTCTGATGATGAGATAATTTAACGGATATCTGAAGAAAGAATGGAATAATTAAATAGAGATATTAGAATTTTAGCCAAGATAATCAGCATGTGGAAAGATCCTAAGGCAAAAAGTAGCATGGCCATTTGAGGAATCACAAGAACCCCAGTTGGAGTATAGGAATACTATTTAAGATGAGGTTAGAGACTAAAGTCTGAGGAAAGACCAACAAAGTCTTAAACGGCAAGTTAAAAGATTTTAGTGTGTAATGATATCAACGGACACTTATTGAAAGGTTTAGAGGAATGTATACGTGTGCGACATGATCAAAGGAACAGAAAGTATTCCAAAAATTGGAGGTAATATACGTCAAATGAAGACCTAAAATGAGCAGTACCCCTTGACA
>NW_021901568.1:0-1339 GCF_006229205.1 Suricata suricatta
TGACATGATATAATAGAGACAGTGACTTTATGGGAGACTGGTCGGACTTGAGGGCTCGCTCTGCTGCTTAAGTACAGTAGCTACTAGCCCTTCCCGGCTCTTTGCTGCTCTCACAATGTGTGGAGAATCGGGTAGGTAATTGTTAAAATGTCTGTGTGCTGACTGTGTTTATACCCAAAGTTTCCGGAGGTATTCGCATCAGTTATATGAACAAAGAAGTATTTTAAAACTTGAATTTAAAGAAAATAATGGTGTAAACTAGGTTGCAAGGAGTGGGTAACTATTTTAGCAAAAGGGAATTTAAAAGGCATTATTCTCTTTTTATTGAACACAAAACCTATTTGAAATTTCACTTCTATTAATCATGTTCTTTTTCATCTTCTTCATGTAATATAAAGATAGACAATGACTTACTTTCACCTTGACCAACAATAATGCAAAATTGGCTTTAGCTTGCAATGAATGTAGACTATATTTAGAGGGGCTACACCACTGCTCTTTGTTCTCAGGAGATATGCTGAACAGGAAAGAAGGACAATATATTTTGACTTTTTAATTTTCTTTTTAGAAACTTCGAAATCTTTCATTCTTATATAAGTGTTTCTTTATTCAGTGAAATCTAATAAATAACGTGGGTATTTGGGTAGTTCCAAACAGATGTTGTAGTGATAACCTTGAAAATCCTTCTACAGAAAGCAATGTAATAAAAACAATGGAAAAAGTGATGTGGGCAAGTTCTTGAAACTATAAGAGTCCGTGGAAGCAAAGCAAGAATTTATAAAAGTTATTGACAGTTACAAACAAGTCTCTATAACTTAAGACTTAACTATTTTGTCTAAACTTTTCCATGAATTTTCCCCCTACTTCTATTATGTTTGGGCTCTTTAAACACAGTATTTTCACCTGGGGAAAACTGAAAGAGGAAGAGATTGCATAAATCATTACATTTTTTCTTGGTAAAAATCTCAGTTGAAGTAGATATAGTTTACAATATGATGGCTATTATTAATAATTCTGTATTGTACACTGGAAATTTCCAAAGATATTTTGGGTGATCTCTTCATAGTAAAAGGTAAATATAGGAAGACATGGAATGTTAACTAGCTGGAGTGTAGTAATCACTTCACTATGTACATGTGTATCAGAACACCACATGTATATATAAAGGTATGTATAACTTTTTTTGAAGAAAGAATTTTTAGGGCTACCTGGGTGGCCCAGTCAGTTGAGTGTCCAACGCTTTTTTTTTAAATTAATGTTTATTTATTTTTGAGAGAGATAGAGAGTGAGTGGAGGAGAGGCAGAGAGAGAGAGGAAGACACAGAATCCCAAGCAGGCT
>NW_021901569.1:0-583 GCF_006229205.1 Suricata suricatta
TTTTTTTTTTTTAACTTTCTCTTGCCTCAGGAGACACACAGTAAGAAGTTGCTCCAGCCAATGTCAGGTTACTGCCCATGTTCTCTGGTGAGTATTTTTGGAAATAATTATCGCAAAGTGACACTTTGAAATTAAATATAAAATTCAATGTTTTGTTAAACAGAGCACTTATCCAAACTAGTCAGTCCATGCTGAGGCATCTAGGTGATTGCTAGATAAAAATCACAATTGTGTGATATTATGATATATAATACTAATATGTATTATAAAGTGTCAACACTGACAAGGTGTTTTTTTCCACACATCCAAAAATGCAATCTTGAGGTATGCAAACTATAGCCAGTTGAGCCATTGAAAAGAAAAGTCTTTACAGAACAGTGACACTACAGAAAATTTCCAATCTTTAATACTGACTTAGGACAGGCTGATAGTACCTGATAATGACACACGAACTATTTTGGGATAGTAGAAAGAAGTTTTCCCATTCTTTTTTTATTTTATTATTTTTTTCCATAATATTTTATTGTCAAATTGTTTTCCATACAACACCCAGTGCTCTTCCCCTCAAGTGCCCTCCTCCATC
>NW_021901570.1:0-583 GCF_006229205.1 Suricata suricatta
AATAAAACATTAAAAAAATAACTTAAAAAGCTGAAATAGGCTCTTACCATACCTAAAAATGTTAATGATAATTTCTTGATTTAAAATATTTGGTGTTTGAATTTCTCCAGATGTCCAATAAGTGTGTTTGTTATTTGCTTTTTGTTTATTCAAATATTCAGCTTTGTTCAAGTTTTCCCATGAACTCTCTTCATTGCATTGATGTGTACAGTTTGTAAATTGTGATGAATCCATCCGGGATTTATCTTGGAATGCAGTATAAATGATAAAGTTTCAGTGAGAACACGCATGTGAAAATGTTTCCGACTACACTTGATCCACACTAAGTGTAACACACTCAACCATTTTGTCCTTTCCCATTTGACCAGGTGCTCATTATATTCGTCAGCAAGGAGCCCCCTTTAGATTTCTGAATTTTCTCCATTCCACTTAACTCCACTTAACTTTCTCCATTCTCTGATTCTTTATTTTTTTTTAATGTAACACAATTTATTATTTTTTTAACATATGCAATTATTTTCCGTCATTACAATACAGTAGTTACAATGACACTCCAAACAGAAAAGCAAAGTAAAAAATCAAA
>NW_021901571.1:0-583 GCF_006229205.1 Suricata suricatta
TGGAGTGTCATTGCAACTACTGTATTGTAAATGATGGAAAATAATTGCATATGTTAAAAAATATGAAACTTTATAAAGTAAAAAAAATAATAAAATTTTTAAATAAAAAATAATAAATAAAATCACTGTAATAAAAAAAGAAAGAGAGAAAAAAAAGAAAGAGGTGTTTAGATTAATCTCAGGCAGAATAACTGAGGAGTTTGGGATAAGAGAGAGTAGGAGCGAGCAAGATGGGTGCAGGGATGGGGTTGCTTATGAGAAACTGAAGACTAGGGTAGCCAGGCTGGCCAAGACACAATTTCATGATGTTTTTCTTTTGTGTAGAACATGATGCCATTTCCTTGTGATCCTCATGTCTTCATTCTGCTACAGGTAGTGGTGGTGTGTATCTTTCATAGGGTTGCTGGAAGGAGCAAATGAGATCATTCCACATAGGAGTCTGATCTATAATAAGCACTCAGTAAATCTTAGTTGTCAATAATAAGTAAAATGATTTGAACTTGTTTTGAAGGCAGGGATTTTGGAGACTGGGTACCAGTTTGGGTCAGTTCCAGAGTGGAGATCAAGGGATGCAGAGTGAAAA
>NW_021901572.1:0-583 GCF_006229205.1 Suricata suricatta
TGAAATTAGAGCATATTAACTTACTTTTTGGATGTATTTAACCATGTACAGCAATTTAACACACATTCTATCAGCAGTTTCATTTTGTATTCATGAACTTGGGGAATAGAGATTCTGCTGATAATGGAATAAGGGGTACTTTCAGTTCTAAGCAGTCCAAAGCTGAATTCTCATAAAAAATGGTCTCCAAGTTGTTCCTAACGGAGGAATAAAAACTGTCCCTTTAGTGGTGGAAGCAAGCAAGCACCAGCATCCCCTGGAGGGCTTGTTAAAACAGACTGCTGGGGCCCAGCCCTAGCATTTCCGATTCAGTAGATCTGGGGTGGGGCCCAGAGATTTGCATTTCCAATAAGCCCTGAGGTAAGCCTGCATTAGTAGGTTTGGGCTGCCACACGAAATGCCATAGACTGGGTAGCTTAAGCATCAGAAATGTATTTTCTCACAGTTTTTGAGGCTGGGAAGTCTAAGAATCAAGGCTCTGGCTAACTCAGTTGCTGGTCGGGACTTTGTGGCTTGTAGATAGCTTCTTTCTTGCTGTGTCCTCATATGAAGGAGAGATAGAATATAGATGAGCAAGTTCTTT
>NW_021901573.1:0-583 GCF_006229205.1 Suricata suricatta
ATTGACCTGTTTTGGGCACCATGATTTAGGTGCACTTGATGTCATGGCTTCTGAGACTTCCCAGGACAGAGAGTTAGCAAAGTGTAGTTCTCATGGCAATCTCTCTAGAATAATCCTTCCAAGGAACCTGGGACATAGGTGCAGAGTGTCTCTAAAGTGCCAGTTGGTCGAAGCGCTGGCTCATGTGGTGGCCAGAGAGGCTCCTTTTAACCTTCTAACCCTGATGGAAGAGTGGGTGCCCACGCACACCAGTCCCGTCTTTAAGCCTGGTATTGGGTATTGGGTTCTATTCTGGGGACGAGCATGATGCTAGTTCATAAACTATTTTCTCCTATAAATGTGGGCCCCACCTTTTCCTAGGCCACTGACGGATGATACCATGGGGAGTCTGGCACGTCGGGAAATCCCACCCACCATCCTCCTTCCCTGCCAACCATGTTCCTTGAACATAAAGAGACTCATCTCAGCACCCAATTCACCCTCTCCTGCCTAAGCGGCACACCCCTCTATCTCTGTCCTGCCGCTGGCACCCTTCACTGCCTTCCCTTCTGTAAATGGACACGTCTGGCCACTGTCCCTTAGC
>NW_021901574.1:0-583 GCF_006229205.1 Suricata suricatta
GCTTCTTAAAAACCAGCTTCAAAGATGGGGAGTATCAGTGCCAACTGCATTTGTCAGTGTGGAGAATTCTGCAAGCTGAAGAAGAAAGGCTGAACACCCCGAGCGGGATTTTCCAAGAACAAAAGCTTCAGACTGCAGTCCTATTTCCTTACTGGATAAAAACGTTTTTCTTTCTTTTTTTTTTGGCCTCTGACTGATTAGCCCAGTTGGTTAAATTGATGTGAACCAGTCAAGTGAGGTCCGTTTTCTTTCATAGGCATAGGCAGTAGCCAAATCCAAATTTTTCCATCCTAGAGAAGCAGCTCACTGATTTCAAAGAGAAAGGAGCAGGACACTGTAATAGATGAGCCCCAGTTCATGACCACTGGTAGAAGGACCCTCAAAATGCAGCCCCAAACACTGAAGTGCTTTCATTTTCTTTCTTTTTTCTTTTTTGAAAGAATCACATTATGTCCTTTCTACTGTTATTCTTTCTTCTATCATTTCCTTGGTTCATCTAGCTGCCTACACACTACTCAGTCCTGTATACATTCTTAGTGTTCTGATTTCCAACAGGGCTCCTTGAGAACACTGAATAAAATTC
>NW_021901575.1:0-583 GCF_006229205.1 Suricata suricatta
TAATGAGCATGAAGATATTGACTAATTGAAGAATACCATTTGGGAAGGAAAATGAAGAGTTTGCCAAAGCGTTCGGGAAACAAGTTGCAAATTTAGTGGTCTGATGGGCTGCGTACACACTGCAATATTCTGACTAGGTAGGTGAGCAGTAAATGTAGGCAGGCTGCGTTCATAAAGTAGGACAATAGTTTCAATATTTTAAACATGGTTTATATCAAAGCCTTAAATATAAAAGTTGATGTTAGGAAGCACTGGTTAAGATTCTAAATATGCTATTAATAGAGGTAATTGTTTTTGCAAGTGATTTTATGCTCTTTAAACAACAAAAAAGAAAGAAAAAAGAAAAAGCCAGACTGCTACCTCAAAGAAGTGCTTGCTTCAAATGCTGACATTGTTACTGAGAGCATTTATGACAAAAGGCTTTGATCTCTGTGGACATCCAGTAAATAGAAAACACTCCGAGATTTTAAGGATGTGCATACCTGCACATATTATGACTTTAACAAATGTTTCAAACTGTGTTTTGAAAGTTATTGATTTGTTAAAGCTCCAAACACATTTCTCCTCGTAAATTTCTAACACC
>NW_021901576.1:0-583 GCF_006229205.1 Suricata suricatta
AAGTACTGTATAAGGATGGAGTGCCCCTGAGTTCATTAGCAAGTCCATACATGACATGTAAACATGCCAGACCTCATGTTTAAACGACATATAGGGGCTCAACACACTGGTATTTTAACATACTCGCTCTCTCTCTCTTCAGTCCCAGCTACAAAGTCCTTGGACAGCTTCCTGACACTGATGTGTATATTGATATAGACACATTTGAGGAGGTAGGACGTTTTTCTGTCATTTTAAATGGTTTTAAGCATGTCATGTGATCAGCTGACTAAATATTATTTTTACATGGGACAAAAAGTATAGTGGTCAGAGCAAAAAGCTTGCACTTCAGGGCGCCTGTTTGGCTCAGTCCATTTGGCATCTGACTCTTGGTTTTGGCTCAGGTCATGATCTCACGGGTGTGTGGGACTGAGCCCGCATCAGGTTCTGCACTGACAGCACGGAGCCCATTGGCAATTCTCTCTCTCCCTCTCCCCCCCTCTCAAAACAAATGACTAAATGCTTTTAAATGTTATAAAAGAAATGTGACAATGTGTATTTTCAAGGCTTTCTTCTCGGAACTCCTTTCTCCAGGTGGGAGAGA
>NW_021901577.1:0-583 GCF_006229205.1 Suricata suricatta
TGGAGAATAAAGGGCATGTTCATCTGAAAAATATAGATAATATTCTCTGTACAGTATAAATATAAGTATAGATATAGATAATGGCTGTATTTGAGCTTTATAGATGTTGAGTCAATTCCCTATTGAATCAATCTTTGACATTCAAAGAGGGGAGATTGCCTTTGCTTCTTTCTTTGAAAAATGTTAAGTGTATGTTATATTGAGCATATGCTTAATTAATGGAAGTGTTTCATTTATCTTTTAAAGCTACTATAGATTTAAGTAGCCCAGAGAAAATGTATGATTATTCTAAAAACCTAATTGATAGCAACACTAATGTAATGAAAAGCACTGAACTCAGAAGACCTGGTTTGCATCTTAGTTCTGGCCCTTTCTAGTGGCTTAATTTCGAGAATGCCATTAAAAATCTTTCTGGACTTCAGATTTGCTTAGTGGGTTACATGCAGGCTTTGCAATCAAACAGTGAGATTCATATTCATGTTCTACCACTTACCCGGTTACCTAATTTCTCTGTGTCTCAGTTTCCTCATGTGTAAAATGGGAAATAATTATAATGTCGATTATATTATAGGAATATTGTGAA
>NW_021901578.1:0-583 GCF_006229205.1 Suricata suricatta
GTTCTTCTGCATCCTCTAACCTACTGTTGATTCCCTCCAGTGTGTTTTTTATTTCAATTATTGTATTAAACTCTGACTGGTCCTTTTCAACATTGCCTATCTCTCTATTAAAGGTATCGGTGAGTTCTTCCATTCTCTCCAGTCTGGTGAGTATCTTTATCATCATTACTTTAAATTCTTTATCAGGCATATTGCTTATTTCCACTTAATTTAATTCTTTTTCTGAGTTGTTTTCTTCCTTGTTTTTTTTTTTTTCTTTTAGAGAATGTTCCTCTGTCTCCCCATTTTGCTGGACTTTCTGTGTTTGTTTTTATGGATTTGCAGAACAACTACTTCTCCTAAACTTGAAGGACTAGTCTTGTGTCTGATGGTCCCAGTGTAGACTCTGCATGCCTGGTGACTTCACCGGCTTCCTGGACTGTGGCTGGTGTGGGCTGGGCATCCCGGGGCTTTCCACATGGCAGGCACCTTGTCAAAACAGCTAAAGCTGAAGTGGATGCAGGCTGGGCTGTTCGGGGTTCTGTGTTGAGGGCACCCTACCAGAACAGTGGAAGCTGAAATGGGTGCAAAGCAAGGGTGTCCC
>NW_021901579.1:0-1339 GCF_006229205.1 Suricata suricatta
GGGCATTTAGGTTATTTTCACATTTTTGCTATTACAAATAATGCTACTATGAGTACAAACATGCAGATTTTTGTGTGGATGTATTTCGAATATTTTGAATGTATACACCTAAAAGTGAAATTGTAGAGTCACATGGTAACTGTGTATTTAACAAATGACCTGCCAAACTTTCCATAACGGATGCACTATTTTACTTTCCCACCAGCAATGTATAACTTCTGAGTTCTTCACTTCCTGTGAACAGTTTTTCTTTTCTTTTTATTTTATCCATCCTAATGAGGGTGAAATTGTGGGTCTTGTTTGCTTTTCCCCAATGGCGAATGAGCATCTTTTCATGTGCTTATTGGGCATTTGTATACTTTTAGAGAAATGTCTGTTTAAATTATTCCCATTTTTAAATGGGTTTTTTGGGCCATTTTTATTGTTGAGTTGAGAGGTTTCTATGTATAGTCTTGATACAAGTCCCCTATAGATATTTGATTTGCAAATAGTTACTCCAATTTCGCAGGTTATCTTTTTGCTTTCTTGATAGTGTCCTTTGAAACACATATTTTAAATTTTGATACATTCTAATTTATTAATTTTTCCTTGATTCTTTGTGCTTTAGGTGTCCTATTTAAGAAACCACTACCTAATCTAAGGCCATAAAGATACTATGCTTTCTTCTAAGAGTTTAATGGTTTTATATTTTACATTTAGGTCTATGGTCCATTTTTAGTTAATTTTTTTAAGTTTATTTATTTTAAGAGAAAGCATAAGTGGGGAAGGCAGAGAGAATTCAAAGCAGGCTCTGCACTATCAACAGTTCCAGACCAATGTGGGGCCCGAACTCAAGTACCACGAGATCATGACCTGAGCTGAAATCAAGAGTTGGGCACCCAACTGACTGAGCCACGCAGGCACCCACCCCTTAGTTAATCTTGGTATATGGTGTGAGATAGGGGTCAAAAGCCATTCTTTTGCTTGTGGTTGTCCAGTTACACCAGGACCATTTGTTGAAAAATTATTTTTTTCTCCATTGAATTATCTTTGTAACCTTATCAAAAATAAGTTAATAATAAATGTAAGGGTTTATTTCTAGACTCTCAATTCTAGTCCACTGATCTAAATGTCTGTCCCTGTGCCATTACCACCCGGGAAGAGTACAAGCAAAGGCAAGAGGCAAGAGAACAGCATCAGAAAGGTTGTTAGCAATGGGAATGCACTAAGCACCCCACAGGGAGAGTCTCAGAGAGCATGAAGCAAGCTTTAATGAGACCATTCTAGATGCTAACAAGTACTACAAGAAGATTTCCAGATGCATTATGAGAAGGGGATTGGAGACTGGAGGGGAAGAGAT
>NW_021901580.1:0-583 GCF_006229205.1 Suricata suricatta
GCAAACATATGGTATCTGTCCTTCTCTGCCTGACTTAGAGAAATATAGGCAGTTATGAACCCTTCACCTCTGTCTATTATAGTCTTGCTGAAGATTTCTCGCGTTTATGCCAGAGTCCTGTCTAAACTTTGTTCCTGGCTATAGATCTCAGGTCAGTCTGAGATGAGAGAACTTCTACCCAAAATTTACTGTAGAATTGACTATGGCAAAACAGAGAAATAGGAATGGTAATTGGAAACGTAAAACATACCTGGGATTAGGGAAAGACAATTTAGGGAAACTTCTCAGCTCCTTGGCTCATTATAGTTCTGACAGTTAATATTTCACATGTATTTTGACATCTTCCTTTCTTCCACAAAGTTTTGGAAAATTGTTTTGGAAGTAAATCTCTGGTTTTCCCAGTTCTAAAATAAATATTACCTAGTTCTGGATTCTCCATGATGTCCTGGCTTGAGTGTCCTGATGCTGAGCATGTGATTGAATTAACTGGTGGATGTTATTTGGAGCTAGAATGGTATGTTATTTGGAGCTGGAATGGTATGCTTAGTCTTGTGAAAGAAGAGAGAAATACAGATATCATATG
>NW_021901581.1:0-583 GCF_006229205.1 Suricata suricatta
TCAAGAGTAGGGTAATGTTACAGAATTGTGTACAGAATAAATAATGGCTTATATGTTCACAGCTCTTGGAGGAACTTCATGCTCTCAAAGACATAGGTTCTTATTACACCCTATTATTAGTGATTCCATTCAGGGATAACTCCCAAGTCAATTGGCATCTGAAAAGGTGTGCTTCTCCTGAGTTCTTGGTTTATTTTCTCAGGAATATGATGAATCTTTTGTTCCTTCCTTGTTTTGACTACAGGCAAGCTGAGAGCAAATGTCGCCACTGCGTTCCTTTAGAAATTGTAACTAATTTTATGAAAAGCTTCCTTAGTTGTAATTTTACCTTTGGTTTCAGATTAAATTTACATTCTATTTGTCATTCACCCATATGTATTTATTAATTTATGTACTTAGTAAATTAATTACATGATTTATTTTCATGGTTGTTTTGCATTGTTCAATTACAGTATTGATTTTTCTCTATGTTCCAAAGATGGAGTACCTCATAATTGAATAGATATTGTTCATCAATTCTTTCTCTAATCCTGGCTTTCCCATATTAAGTGGAAATATTTCTTATTCAAAATAATGTTTATTT
>NW_021901582.1:0-583 GCF_006229205.1 Suricata suricatta
ATACTGAAAACAAACTGAGAGCTGAAGGGGGAGGGGGCAGGGAGAAGGGGGGTGATGGGCATGGAGGAGGGCACTTGTGGGGAAGAGCACTGGGTGTTTTATGGAAACCAACTTGACAATAAACTATAAAAAATAAATAAAAGGTCAAAAATAATGAACAAACTGGGGATAATTATCATATATACTGCAAAGGGCTAATCCACTTAAGTTCTTTATGATCTTAAAAATTAATTGAGAGACAAATGACCAAAAGTATGATACAAAATGAGAAAAAGGCACGAACAGACAATTCACACACACAAAATAAAATGGCCCTTAAATATATAAAAAAATATTCAAAGCCACCAACCATTATTAGTAAAACACAAATTGAAACAACAACTTATATACTTTTTTCCACCAGATTGATGAAAAAAACCAGTAGATATCACACTCTGTTATCAAGATGATTGAGGAACAAGTATTCCTTTTTTTGTTTTGTTTTGAAATAAGCTCTAGGCCCAATGTGGGGCTCAAACTCATGACCCCAAAATCAAGAGTTGCATGCTCTACAGGCCCCATGCAACAAGCATTCATATATATT
>NW_021901583.1:0-583 GCF_006229205.1 Suricata suricatta
TGCTAATCTTTAATGATTCTCACTTGTTTTATAATTATTCTTGACTGTGATTTGCTAATTTTCCTTGAAACTATGATATGAAAGTTCAGAGATCTGCATTTGCTTCTACTAGGCAATATCAGCATGGAAAGACTTCAAATTAAATTTTCCATCTGAGATTTTTTTTTTTTTGATTATCCAAGTTGAATAAACAGGTGTTGCAAAAACATGTGAGAATCCACTTGTTATGTATACTTAGAGATTTTTTTCCCCTTTCTTCCTTCAGCACCAACATTTAAGATAAGCAATTTCCTTACAGTGGCTGGCAGAAAAAAGAGAGATTTTGTTAGATTTTTAAAAATAGTTAACACTGTGTCCATTTATTTTTTTTAAGTAATCTCTACTCTTAACATGGGGCTCAAACCCATGACCCCAGATCAAGAGTCACATGCCCTATTGACTGAGCCAGTCAAGTGCCCCCAGACGTCTTTTGGGGTTTTTTTTTGTTTATTTGTTTTTTAATCTCTAGGTCATCCTAATAGTGAGGCTCTAATTCTTTGGAGTCTCGGCTTCACAGGGGGGCTCTTTGTATTCTCATGTCCTC
>NW_021901584.1:0-583 GCF_006229205.1 Suricata suricatta
TTTTCAATTTGCTATTGGAACAAATGCATATCCTCTCCTATTCAAAGTTTTATTTTGAAGAGAAGCAGTTTCGCTAACCCATTGTCTTCTTTTAATGAGATTTAAGTTTAAAACATAAATACAGAACAGACATAATGACTTTAATAACCATTAAAATATATGAGCAGTTTTGCAAGCTGGGTACCTGCCTTTGGGTAACAGGATTCATAACAGATATTACAAGGTGTATATATACAAACCAACTCACATGTGAATCCCATGTTATTTGGTCGGAAAGCCGTACACACTTAGTTAACAACAGACTCTGGAGACTTCTACTTCCAGGAAAGATGGACACTTTCCTTTTTATTTACATTTATATTTAAAATTGCATTTAGATGTAATTTTCTCTTTTCTTCTTACTAAATACAAAGAAAACATTGTCTTAAAAAATCATAAAAAGAATCTTGGAGCACCTAGATGGCTCAGTTGGTTAAGCATCTGACTTTAGCTCAGGTAATGATCTGTCTGTTCGTGAGTTCAAGCCCTACATTGGGCTCTGCACTGATGGTGTACGCAGATAAATAGACTTAAAAAAAAAAAA
>NW_021901585.1:0-583 GCF_006229205.1 Suricata suricatta
AGACTCTGCCATGTATTGTGGTAACAGCACAAGTCTCTACATACTTTGAGGATAGTAGCAATGGAGAAATAAACCATCCTACTCTACCCAAAATAAAATTGAGTTGTTGCCAAGCAGGGCAAAACGTCACAGCAACAACAATGAAGCTGAGAAATGGGAGGGAGTCCTACAAAGCTTGGGCAGCAGACAAGCAGTGTGCAAATTCCTACCCGAATATACTTGGCCTGTGCCGAACACGAAACCTGAAGTAAGGAATTTGTGTTTTCCTAGTTTCGGTCTGGTTATGCCCCCAAAAGCAAACACAAGGTATTTCAAAAGCACTTTTTTTGTTTTCTTAGACAATGATCAACACACAAAGAAACCAGGTGCACAAGGAGGCCAAGAACCTGACAGATCTACACATTTTTTTTTGCATATTCACGTTGTCAAATTACACAGTAGCTTATGAAACAACTTCGGGCGAGTTATACTATGAGAAACATTATGAGACTTTATTTAAAGATATTTAAGGGAGATTTAGGTCAATATATATATCATGCTCATCAGTCTGAAGACTCAATTATGTAAAACTATAATTATATAC
>NW_021901586.1:0-583 GCF_006229205.1 Suricata suricatta
TCTTCATCAAAGACCAAAACAAATAGAAAGCATAGCTATAGTCCACTGCTGCCATATTAAACTGCTGTAGTTTAAAATGTTTTGTTGAAACATCATTCACATACCATTTACAGGAGTAACTTGAGATATTGTTTGGTTCCAGTCCACTTACAATAAAGCAAATATCACAATAAACTGAGTCAAAAGAGTTTTTTTGGTTTGGTTTGGTTTGCCTGTTCACATAAACGTCCTGTTTGCACTATACTGTAATGTACATTGTTGCGGGAAACAAAGGCAAAAGAAAAAAATAAATTTCCTTGCTTTGTACAGCCCACTGACCAATCCTTGAAACAGGCAGAGTGATCTTCCTCTAAGAACTCGTGGTCTTAATGTTAATACTTTGCTAAGGGCAAGAGGCAATCTTAGTGTAACAGTATCCAGACCTCTGTATAAAGTATGTCTACTTTATACAGAAATTTTTTTAGAAACTTCCTTTATCTCTACCCCCCAAGATATATGTTAGCAGTCATCCTTCAAGTATATGGCCCACTATATATATTTGTATATATGTAAATATATATATCTATATCTGAAGGTCTCATGA
>NW_021901587.1:0-583 GCF_006229205.1 Suricata suricatta
GCTCAGAGTCCACGGAGACCGCCGTGAAGGCCCTGTGCCCCTGTCGCTATGCGCGCCGTGGCCTGCGCCGGCCCGGGTCCTCGGGGCCTCGTCCGCAGCCTGCACCTGCTGAGCCCGCTGCCGGTGGGAGGGGCGTCCTAACCTCCCGTGCGTCAAGTCACCACCCAGCCAGAGGCCCCCGGAGAAGAAGCCGGCCACGTGGGCAGAGACACCCCCACATCCGGAGTCCAGCATTTCCGCATTTCCCCCAATTATCAAAGAAGAGATGTAAACCCAGAGTGGTCTGTGGTCCCCGCCAGGCTCATGGAACATTCTGGATCATTCCAGGACATTTTGGAAACCCCAGTCTCTGAGGCTCCAAGCATTACAGTTCATGGAAATGGCCCCAGGCTTCAGCGTGTGCTTCTGAGTAAGGACGATTTCAGTTGACGCAGGTGTTGTTGGTGCCAGAGGCTGCCGGGCTTCACCCCATCACCCCATCCGTGGCCCTGCCTGTGGCAGCCCCGCCCAGGCCACACGTCCCCAGCACTCAGGTGTTTTTGCGGTATCCCTGGCAATGTCTGGTTCTGGGCCCCTGTGCCTT
>NW_021901588.1:0-583 GCF_006229205.1 Suricata suricatta
ACAAAAAACGTCATTTTGCCAGGCAGGCATCGCGCAGCGTTGGAGAAGGGGGTGAGAGGGCAGGGGTCACTGGCACACGGCCCCACGTCGCACCTGCCCCGGGCAGCCCCCAGCGCCCCTTGACCCCATCTGTGGCTCCAGCGTGGTAAGCGAGGTGGTGGTGGGGGTCGGCCTGTTCACCCGGACAGGGCCCAGCACCCAGCAGCGCTCAACACACACCCACGGAGGGAAGGAAGGATTCCCAGGAGCCTGACATTTACATAGAGGTGCTAGTCTTCGTGGAGACCTTGAACTCGCTTCCTCTGCCCGGTGATTTTGAAGAGGAATTGCAGAGCACGGAGAGCACGGAGAACGCGTCTGCCGCAGCCACGCGGAGACGGTGGACGGAGGAGGCAGCGAGGAGCCCGCTGTGTAGACAGAGGCCAGATTCCAGTTGGACGGAATCCTCTGTGGGAAAGCGATTGGGCAGTAATCCGTGGTAAATTACTCATCCTTTTCTTCGCTTCACTGCTCTGACTCCTCGCTTCTGAAGGTTTTTAAAATGTTTTTTTTGTATGTTTTATTTATGTTTGATAAAGAGAGA
>NW_021901589.1:0-583 GCF_006229205.1 Suricata suricatta
ACCTTCATGTTCTTGGAGTCTTGAGTGCTGTTGGCCATGGCCTTTGACAGATTCGTTGCTATATGTCGTCCATTGCACTACTCAAGCATCCTCACCAGTGATGTCATTGGCAAGATTGGCTTGGGCTGCTTGCTTCGAAGTGCAGGAGTCCTGATGCCTACTCCCATATTGCTAAGGTGCTATCATTATTGCCATGCTAATGTGCTCAACCACCCCTTTTGTCTGCATCAGGATGTCCTGAAATTATCCTGCTCTGATGCTAGTGTCAACAATATCTATGGATTGTATGTGGTCATTATCACACTGGGCACAGACTCAGTTCTCATCCTCTTCTCCTATGTCTTAATCCTCCATGTTGTTTTGGGCATTGTATCTCATGAAGAGCGACTAAAGGCACTCAACACTTGTTTGTCCCACGTATGCGTGGTTCTTATCTTCTTTGTACCTCTAATAGGGGTATGCATGGTCCATCGCTTCAGGAAACACTTGCCTTCCATCGTCCATATCCTCATGGCTGACATTTACTTGCTTCTTCCACCAGTACTTAATCCCATCATCTACAGTGTCAAGACCAAGCAGATTC
>NW_021901590.1:0-1339 GCF_006229205.1 Suricata suricatta
AATAAAGAAATATTATAAATTGCCAAAAGAACTGCCAATCAAGAATCCCATACGTGGCAAAATTATCCTTCAAAATTGAAGATTAAAATAGTGTGTGTGTGTATATTCTATCTTTATATATTTTTACATATAGATGTGTACATGAAGATAGAATATATACACACACACACATATATACACACACATTCATTCACATGCGCACACACACACACACACACACTATTCTATATATAGTCAAATACATGTGACTATTAAGTCAGTCTCAGAAAAACAAAAGCTAAGAGTTCATCATTAGAAGGACTGCCTTTTAAGAAATGTTAAAGGGAGTCCTTTAGGCTTAAAGGAAGGCTATTAGACAGCAACATTAAACAGTATGAAGAAATACAGAGATCTGGTAAAGGTAACTACATAACAAATGAAAAAGCCAGTATTATTATATTTTTTTATTTTTAACTCCTCTTTTATTTACAATAGGATTTAAAAGACGAATACATGAAATAATGATTATGATCTATGTTAGTAATGGGTACACAATGCAAAAATGATGTAGTTTATCATGACAACAACAACATAAAGGGGATACCTGGTCAGGAGCAGTTTTTATATGCTATCAATACTAAACTGATATCAGTTCAAACTAGATTCTTATAAATATAGGATTTTAATTTTAATCCCATGGTAACCACTAAAAAAAATCTTAAAATTATATACAAAAGGAAATGAGAAAAGAGTCAAATTAGCACACTACAAAAAACTAAGTAGAAAAGAAGGGATAATAGTAGAGATGAGAAACAAAAAATCTATTAGACATACCGAAAACAAATAGAAAAACAGCCAAGAAAGCCCTTCCCCATTGGAGTTACTATAAATATAAATGATTAACTCACCAATTAAAGGTCAGAGTTTCATAGGATAGATTGAATAAACAAAAATCAAACAAAAACAACATAATACAACAAAAAGCTGCAACAAGAGATTCACCTTAGATCCAAAGATACAAATAGGTTAAAAATGAAAATACTAGAAAAAGACATCCCATGGAATTCATATCCAAAAGAAAGCTTAAATGGTTATCCTAATATGGGGCCAAACATACTAAGTCAAAAATTGTAACAAGTCACAAAAAAGAACAATAGATAATTCGGTGATGGATAGATAATAGATAGAAACAAAAAAGGTCAATATATCAAGAAGAAATAAAAATAAAAAATATATATTCACCTAACAATAGAGACCCAAAATATACAAAGGAAACATTGGCAGAATTGAAAGAACTAAAAAGTAACAGCTGGAGATTTCAATATCCCCCTTTTGACAATAAACAGAACAACCAGACATA
>NW_021901591.1:0-583 GCF_006229205.1 Suricata suricatta
TCAGTCTTCTTAACCCACAGGCTTTTCCCCCCTTACAGTCATAGCTATTGGTCAGAATGTCCTGAGGATAGCTCACAGTCGATATGTACAATGTGGTTGAGCTCTATCTTCTCTATGGTCTTCAATAAACCTATTTTTCCTGTTATAATTTTACCAGTAATGTTATAATGTTATAATGTTACCAGTAAGATTTTGAAGTGAAATTAAGGCCATATCCTAATAAATTTTCTTATTCTGCCTGCCTCCAGACCAGTTAATAAGAAGCTCCTGTTTACTTCCATGTCTAAGCAGCCCAGCTATCAGGTCTCCTTTCAACAGGTCTCTTCTACTCCACTGTCACAGAATAGAATCTCACCACTCATAAAAGTCTTTTGAACTGATGATTCTCTCTCCAATCTGGCCTCTTCACCATTCTCCAACTCTTATGCTAGAATAAGCTTTCTAAAATCCAACTCTCACCCTTTCTGCTCAAGATTTTTCAGTGGCCGCTTACTGCCTTTTAAGTGACAATTAAAGCCCTTGGTATCATCTATAAGCCCCTTCATTACCTGATCTACTATGACTTTCTATGTATCTATCCACG
>NW_021901592.1:0-583 GCF_006229205.1 Suricata suricatta
CAGAAGCTCCAAATCAGGGCATGCGCAGGGCCGTGCTCCCTCCAGAGTTGTCAAGGAAGACTCCTTCCCTGCCTCTCCCAGCCTCTGGGGGTAGCCGGGAATCCTTGGCGTCCCTTGCTTTGACTACGTCCGTCCAGCCTCTGCCTCGGCCATCACGTGGCCTCCTCCCTTCCGCATGTGTCCCTGTCCACCCCCCCCCCCAATCTAATATGGCCTCATTTGACCTTGCTTACATCTACCAAGACCCTATTTCCAGACAAGGTCACAATCTTAGGTTCTGGGTGGACACACATTTTGGGGGACACTCCCCATACCCTCATCCTTCAGGAGGAGACGAAAGTTGGGGAATTCGTTAATACATGTAAAACACCTAGAAAAGCAGCTGGCCCAGTGAAGCCCTCATAGTTAGTGGTGGTCATGATACCACACGGGGCATTCAGAAAGACTCGGAGGAAAGATTGTGTGTACGCGCCCAGTGCGACACTCCCGTCTAGCCCCCCACCCCCCACCCCCGCCATACCAGTCTTTTCGAGTCTTTGTCTTTTTTTATGCCAGAATATCAAGTTTTCCTCTTGCACTCTTT
>NW_021901593.1:0-583 GCF_006229205.1 Suricata suricatta
TTTTGCTTACTGTCCTTGATAGCAACCATTTTCCCCCAAATCAGGATCAAATTCTGATTATGCATTTATGTGTTGCATTTGACTATTATGTTCCATTAGTTTCCATAAGTCTGTAATATTTCTTGGCTCAGGCACACTGTCTTTTCTCTCCTGCAGTAAGCCTCAGACCTCCCTACATGATATTCTCTCTGTCAGGATTCCTTCCCATTCCACTACTTTGGTACCCTCCTCCTTGCTTCAACCCCACTCCATTGTTTTTTTACCTAGCTAATTTTTATTCATCTGTAACATGCCTCATACTCTTCTAGATGTGAATGAATAGTTCCTAGTGGAGTATATATTTTAGATGGGAATATGCAGTAAGCAAAATAAGTAAGTAAAAGCTGTACTAGATGATACATGCTAACAAAGAAGATAAAACATGAAAGGGTATAGTGTTTATTTCTGTGTAGGTATTCCACTTTTTTAAGCAGAGTGGTGGCAACAGAAAGCCTCACTGAAGGAGACATTTGAATAAAGATCCAGGGAAGAGGAAGTAATTCATGAAGATCTCTGGGGGCACAGCATTTCATGTAGAGAAAAA
>NW_021901594.1:0-583 GCF_006229205.1 Suricata suricatta
GGGCTATTTTTCCCTCTTGGCACATGGGATTCAGGATTCGTGCAGCCAATGTCAGGTATCTTTGAGGTTGTCTTCTTTCTGGAGTCCGTATTTTCTCCTTCTGCTCTTGCAGATGAGAGTAATGTTCTTCTCAGTTCGATAGATGGTGCAGGCGAAGTTTACGGAGGTCTCTTCCTCTCCGCCATCTTGGCTCCTCCCCAACAAATTCTTAAGAATGGAATTTGGAATTAGTTCTTTATCTAATGAGCCTTAGGGACAGTAAAGCCCCTGCTGCTACTGGCAAAAGAGACATTGGTCATATGTAGAATGCCATGATAAAACTGTTATGTATATTATTACCCTCTGTAGCCACGGGCTTAAAGAAGGTAAACCTTTTTTGAGTGTCCAAGTATTTCTGCCAAAGATGTTAATAAGAATGAGGACGGTATAGTTTTTTTTTTTAATTTAATTTTTTGGTGATAAATAAGATGAAGAAGCTGGATAAAGGCAACAATGAGCTCAGGGCTTTAAATATGCAGCCCAAGGTATAGGTAAGGAAATAAAGCATTTTTGACTATGCTAAAAAAAATCATCTCCTATGAGG
>NW_021901595.1:0-583 GCF_006229205.1 Suricata suricatta
AGGAAGGGGAGAAAGGTGCCGAGGGTGGGAGAGGGGTGCGGAGGGGGTGAGGGCAGGGGAGTGCGGGGCGGAGGGCCGGGCGGAGTGGAGAGCGGGAGAGAGGGGCGGAGGGAAGGGAGAGAGGGAAGGGAGAGAGGGGAGGAGGGCGTAGAGGGTGGGAGGGGGGCAGAGGGGAGGGAAAAAGGGGGCGGGGTTGAAAAAGAAACCGGTATTCTATTACGGTTCTGTAGGGTGGCGGTGGTGGACGGCTCCAGTTCGCAGTAGGAGACCTACTAGAGCTTATTTAATGAACTTCTTAAAAGCATATATCCTTTTTGATGCTGCTGTGAACGGAACTGTTTTTAATTTTATTTTTGATTGTTCATTGCAAGTGTATAAAAAAACAATACAATACAATACAATACAATACAATACAATACAATACAGTAAGAGTGCCTGGTTGACTTAGTCAGTAGAGCCTACTGACTCTTGATCTCAGGTTTGTGAATTGAAGCCCCACGTTGGGCACAGAGCCTACCTTTAAAAAATTGATCTGGGGCGCCTGGGTGGCTCAGTCGGTTAGGCCTCCGACTTCGGCTCAGGT
>NW_021901596.1:0-583 GCF_006229205.1 Suricata suricatta
CCCTCGGTTTCTACACATGTTGCAACAAAAGGCCAGATTTCATTCTTTCTCATTGCCATGTAGTATTCCATTATATAGATAAACCACATCCTCTTGATCCATTCATCATTTGATGAACATTTAGGCTCTTTCCATGATTTGGCTATTGTTCTAAGTGCTGCTTTGAACATTAGGGTACACGTGCCCCTATGCATCAGCACTTCTGTATCCCTTGGGAAAATCTCTGTTGCTGAATCATAGGGGAGTTCTACTGATAGTTTTGTGACGAAACTCCATACTGTTTTCCAGAGCAGCTGTACCAGTTTACATTCCCACCAACAGTGTACAGGGGGCCCCTTTCTCCACATCCTCACCAGCATCTATAGTCTCTTGATTTGTTCATTTTAGCCACTCTGACCGGTGTGAGGTGGTATCTCATTGTGGTTTTGATTTGTATTTCCCTGATGATGAGTGACACTGAGCATCATTTCGTGTGCCTGTTGGCCATCTGGATGTCCTCTTTAGAGAAGTGCCTGTTCAGGTCTTCTGCCCATTTCTTCACTGGATTATTCGTTTTTCAGGTATGGAGTTTGTGGAGTTCCTT
>NW_021901597.1:0-583 GCF_006229205.1 Suricata suricatta
CTGTGGCTTGTGCTTCAAGTTTGCCCTGGTCAGGGTATTGGTTCTCATACCTGCCATTTGCCTATCATCCTCCAATGTCTTAACCCTGTTGAAACTATCCAGCACCTCCCCCTCCCTCAAGGACCTCCTCCCCTGAATTCCAATGCCTTGTTTATTTTGACTGTAAGTACAGCCTGCTGATGGCCTCTCACTTTATCACTCTTTACAGTGTGATCAGTCCCCTGTCCAGCCTCTGCCCTCTGACACAGTTGGCATCTTGTTGAGTCCTATTTACTTTCAGATGAAGCAATCTATTCTCAGTTATTGAGAAGCAGAAGAACCGGGAGACTGGAAGTGGGCAAGTGTCTTGATGCAATAACTGAGCCCAAACTGGAATTCAGCTTCAGTCAGTGCATTTGAAGGGAGGCTGATACAGGATCTGGCCCTCAGCATGAACTTCTAGTCTAGGTCTGAACGCTGGGGAAAGAAGACCTACGAGTAAAAGCTGATGGTGTGTTTTCTAAAGTGACATATAAGACGTGGGTGTGATACATTAAGAAATATATGTTATGTCTTTGTGTCTGGTTCCTGACAAGGCTTCTAA
>NW_021901598.1:0-583 GCF_006229205.1 Suricata suricatta
TCACAGTAGTAAAATATGGAAACAACTTAAGTGTCCTCTGATGAATCAATGCCGCAACCAATACAATGTTCACCTTAAACTTATACAATGTTGTATGTCAATTATATCTCAATAAAGCTGGAAGAAAAAAGAAATTGTGATATGGAATATTGTTCAGACTTCAAAAAAAAAGCTATCTTGCCATTTTCAAAAACATGGAGAGTATTCTTTTTTTAAAGTTTATTTATTTTGAGGAAGAAAGAAAGAGCAAGCAATTGAACATGGGGGAGGGGCAGAGAGAGAGAAACAGAAAGAAAAAGAATCACAAGCAGGCTTTGAATGATATCAACATGGAGCCCTATAGAGGGCTCCATCTCATGAACCCTGAGATCATGACCAGAGCTAAAAATCAAGAGTCAGATGCTGGAGAGAACAGCTGTATCATCTCACTTACACATGGGATCTTAAAAAGTTGAATACACAGCAACAGAGCGGAATGGTGGTGAAGATGTGGGAAGGTAGGAAGTTATTGGTCAAATAATATAAAATTGTAGATACGTAGGGTGAATAGGTCTAGAGATCTAATGTACACCATGGTGACTAA
>NW_021901599.1:0-583 GCF_006229205.1 Suricata suricatta
ATATATATTTACATTTTAATATTTATATTTATATTATTTATATTTGTATTTATGTTACTTATATTTATATTACTTATATTTGTATTTATATTATTTATATTTATATTACATTTGTTTGGATCTAGAAAACAGAACGGAATGGTAGAACTGCTCTCTAAAAATGAGAGTCTCATATTAGCAGATAACCCAGGAGGAAAACCTACCCAATTCATGTTCTTCTGCGGAAGGATTAACTTCACACAGAAAACCGAGAGAAAATAGAGTGGGCAAGGTAAATACTAAAGGCGTAAATCCTTTTGAGATACAAGAGAATTGACAACTGAGGGCCTGAGGGAAGTAGAATCCCTCCTGATTGGGGGAGAATCATTGTTATTAACCTCAGTGTGATATACATGACTGCCGATGGCATGAGACCGACAGAGAGGTGCCACTGTAATGCTTTACCCGGAAATGAAGATACTGCTTACTGACGGGGTGACAGGTACCGCGGGGCCACAGCGCTGCATTTACTCTGAGTCTCTCACTGGCCTGTGCAGCCTCCCCTGTGGTCAGGGGCAAACATTTGTAAGGCACGCACTTGGGC
>NW_021901600.1:0-583 GCF_006229205.1 Suricata suricatta
CCTTGTAACCATGCAAACCTGACTCCCAACCCTGCTCTGCCCTTCCCAGCTGAGTGCATTCAAGACAAACTGCTAACCTAAAGCCCTGGTTTTCTGTCGGTAATATGGAAATTCCTTTTGTTCCTACTTCTCAAGGTTTTTGCACAAATTAAATGCCGAGTTTATGTTTAGAAAGCTCTTAGCACAATACCTGGCACAGAATAGGTGCTCAGTGAATATGAAGTTATTCCCTTTAATAATCACAGGAAAATAAGGCAGACCCTCCCTACAGTCTTGTTTCATTTGTATTTGTTTTCCCCTGTTGCCAGAGAGATTAATCTTTTTTTTTCTTTTTTGTTCTCATGTTTATTGGCCATTTGTATTTCTTATGCAAATTGTTCATTTCCGTCATCCATTCTTTTAGGGTTTTTTGGTTTGTTTAGGTTTTTTTTGTCTTTGGTTTAATGATTGGTAGTGGGACATCTTGGTACATTCTGAAATTCTTTGTTAATGTAATTTGCAGATTTTCTTTTCTTTTGGCTTTTTCTTGCTTTTGACTTTTTGATGTCTTTCAACATACAAAGCCTGTTTTTCTTTCTACACA
>NW_021901601.1:0-1339 GCF_006229205.1 Suricata suricatta
CCGTCTGATGGTCACATTAACCAAATTCACTAGCTGCTCTTCCTTGCTTTGAATTAGACTTATAAAGTAAAGCTTCTTTAACTTTCTATCAGAGTCCTTTTCAAAACTGTCCTCACTGAATTATATTTAATTATAATTTTAATTTTTATCTTTAAAGTATAATATTTGAAAAATATTATTTTATCTTTCCTTAGAGTTAGAATAATTCATGTCACTCACTATAAAGAAAACAGGCTAAATTCCTACTTTAAAGAAATTTTATTTTTCCAGCAAATTAATTTTTATCACTTCTGCAGTTAGAAAATCATAACTCTATAATTCGATGTCTCCTTATTTGCTCTGGCTGTCAGAAAGCTTACTATATTTTTTTCCCCAAATGGTCAAAATTCACTCAATTCAGGTGTCTGAAAGCCTCATTTATGCTTTCTTTGGACATTTCTGTCCTACTTTATCTTATTGTATGTAATGCTCTACTGGTAAGTACAGATCTGCTCAGATCCTGTTAGAAGTAGTAAGAATCTAAATTAAAATCATTTTAGTTTTAAATAACAGCAGATCTGTCTTGTTGACCATTAATTCTCTAGCATTTAAGACAATGTTAAGCAATGATACATATTTGTGAAAAAAGAATGAATGAATTTATGTGTGTATCAATGTTTTTCAATCCACATGTAACTGGATTAAAAGCCTGTTTTCACTATATCACACAGCTATGTCTGATCTAGAAGAAAAACTATATAAATACAGATTCTCAGACATATGCCATGTTTCAAAAATTTTCAGGCGTATGTAATTCATATATAATAAATACAAATACACAGTACAGATACTCATATGCATGTAGTTGTATGCATAAAATATTATTTTTTGTATGTTGCAAATTGGATGTGCAAATCTATATTTAAAATGGCTTCTTCTGTCAGTTTCCTTAGTGGAATTTTATTGGTATTTAGTTGATAATTCGGATCCTAACTAAGAGAAAAGGCACAGGGCATGAGAAAGAAAGGGTTACAGAAAGTTCCAGAGAGAAAAATCGGGGGGCCATATTGGTAGATTAGGCAAAGCAAATCTAGAGTATCTATCAACTGAAAAATGTCAGTGGTGGCAGGATAAAAAGTTGAATCAGCCCTGTTTTACAAGGATGCAGGCCAGCTACACAGGGGAGGGAGTGTGAGAGGGTGGGAGAAACAAGCAATTATCTTCTGGCCCTTGGATATGCTTTAGCTGATATTTCTGAAAAGAATATTGGCCTGTTGAGCTGTTTTTCTCTTAAATTGCTTATTACAAAGTCTTGAGGAAAACACTGTGCTGAAGGGCTCCAGAATGATTCAGCGCTCTT
>NW_021901602.1:0-583 GCF_006229205.1 Suricata suricatta
CAAATAACGTAAGAACTTTTCATGCAACGCCTGACACATAATCTGTCCTCAGTAGATGGTCACTAAATTTTATTTTGGATGATAGTGTGAAGATCAGTGACAAATAATGGTCCAGAGAGCCTACTATTTTAAAAATAGAATAGTGTTTGCCCAGAAAAAGTCCCTGCTAACACACACCAGGGTTCCTGGCTTTGCTCACCATGAGATTTTTATCCCTGCATCAAGTGGTGATATAGAAGTTCAGACCCTCAAATCTGTGAGTGGCAAAATGCCAAGCAGGGGAGCATGTATCTTGGATGATGGGACAAAAATCTAGAATAATTTTGCCAAGTTCTAAGGTATGGTTGATACATACCAAGATGAAAATTGATGAGGGGAATGGAAGACCTTTCACTTACATTCAAAAAGACGAATTGCCCAAAAACAGGTAGGAGAAAAAATAACTTAGTCTAGCATGTGCGGGAAGGACTTAGAGACTCTGGTTAGCAGAAAGTTCACTGTGAGTCAGTGTTAAAGTTTGACTCCACAGAAAGCTAATATGTATTTAGAATGAGGGGCAAGGATGCATTGAGAGCTTTGAGTT
>NW_021901603.1:0-583 GCF_006229205.1 Suricata suricatta
TCCAAATGGGCAGCTTGCAGCTTGCATGACGTTGATAGATCAGGAATGCACTCCCAGTTTCAAGATGCTGGCTTCACTTTGCTGTAGTGAATTTGGGACCCACATTGGCTACCTTTACTACAGGAAAGGTGGACAAAATTACAGTGAACAGACCCCTCCAGAGGAGTTGGAGAGGTTGGACATTTCACCCATCCATATTGCATCTCCTGGTTGAAAGGGATAAGGGTATGTGGTCAGATTCACAGGTAACTGCTCCCTGTCTCAGTGGTGTAAAGTGGTTAGGGTAAAGCCAAGGGCCTGCATCTGTTGTCTTGGGGTTAGATTGTCTATCTCATTTAGATGGTCCCTTATGCCCTTGGTAATGGGGAGAGGGTGCCCATAAAAGATTTTATAAGGGGAGAACCCCATCTGTTTCTTTAGCCTCCCACTTGCAGCTGCAATCTGCCTCCCTGAAGGTTCCTTCTCTCTCCCTGCCTAATGTTACCTCTTTCCATATTTATTTCTCCCTAGAATAGGGCCTGTAACTTCTGTTAGGGAACAGGGACAATGACCCTTCTGACTTCTTCAAGCTGACAAGGGACAG
>NW_021901604.1:0-583 GCF_006229205.1 Suricata suricatta
GTTAGGTCTTGTATAATTCTAAATTTTCCATGTGGTTCTTTTTATGGTTTACATTTATCTGTTAAGATTCCTTATTTATTCACTCATTGGAATCTTTTTAAAAAATTAATATGTTTAATTCTTCGAATATATATTATAAAACACATACTTTAAAGCCTTTATTTCCTAAGTCCAACATTTGGTCCATTGTAGAATCAGTTTCTTTTGACTTGTTTTTTACTATGGATGACATGATCCTGATTAGTTTGTGGTTTTGCATGTCTAGTGATTTATGATTGACTACTGGACACTGTGAATTTTACAGGGTAGAGTCTTGAGATCAGCTTTGCTCAGTGGAACTTTCTGAATTAAGGAAAATGTTCTATGTCTGCACTTTGTGATATGGTAGTATTGAATACTTGAGCATAACTGAACAACTGACTTTTAAAATGTCTTAATCTTTATTTATTCTTGAAAGAGAGAGAGACAGAGACAGAGACAGAGGATCCAAGCAGGCTCTGCATGGTTAGCACAGAGCCTTACATGGGGCTCAAACTCCCAAAATCAGATGCTTAACTGAGTCACCCAGGTGCCCCTGAAGAAC
>NW_021901605.1:0-583 GCF_006229205.1 Suricata suricatta
ATAATTTTAATCTATTGAGTCAACATTCGGATGCACCTAGCCACTTGACTGAAGCAAACAAATCCTTTCTGGGGGAAAATAGGATTCTAGACCTCAAATTTTTAATAATAATTCCTGCCTCTCAAAAGTCAGGCATATAAGAGGAAAAGATGATGTGGTAAAAAAAAAAAAAAAAAGAAACAAAGGAAAATATATCCACAGTGATTCAGATAACTATCAAACAGATTATAAGTTAGCTATATGATTTAAAAAACCTAAAGATGGAGAATTTCAGCAGAGAACTGGAAACTTTAAAAAAGAACCAAATAGACATTCCAGTATATGTGCTGCTGAGCACTCAAATAGACATTCCAGTAATGAAACCTATAATAACTCAGTGCAGTGAATTGGCTTGCCAGTAGAGCTAAAGTCAGAATTACTAAACTAGAAGATAGGTCAAAAGACTCCAGAATGAAGCATGGAAAATATAAAAAAGAGCATAAAGGCCTAGGAGATACAGTCAGAAGGTCTAACATATACTTTATTGGATTTTCTTTATTTCTTTATTATTTATTTTTGAAAAAGTTTTTATGGTTTTTATTTA
>NW_021901606.1:0-583 GCF_006229205.1 Suricata suricatta
GGGGGGGGGTGTGTGAGAGAAAGAGAGAGAGAGAGAGAGAGAGAGAGAGAGAGAGAGACACGGAGGCACAGCTGAATGAAGGCACAACACCATTAACCCACTCCAAACATTAAAGGGGTTCCAATATAAATGAAAATAATAATTCCTTTCATAATTAGTGCAAACGTTTTCTTTCTGTCACTTTGCAATTGCTTTTATAGAAACTAAAGCAAATGCCAATATTCACGCTTTCTAAAAGTACAAATGTATTCCTATTTTGCCTCTGAAATTCTGAAGACTGAAAACTGAAGTAATACAATTACAGAACCCACTTTTGATTAGTTATTTTAAGAGCGTTTATGCAAAACTCGAGAAATTGTTTTAAGATAAATAAAACTTTTCCCTTAACAGTGTCTACTTATTTTATCTACATATTGATAAAATGAATACAAATGTAGCTATATTTTTAAAAAATAATATGAAGAATAAACACTTAATCACTGAAAATGCTACATTAAACTCCGTTCATCATTTGGAGCCGACTTTGTGATCTTCTGCTTCTTTCAATTTTACATTAAAATGACTTCAGCCTCTCATTACCGTC
>NW_021901607.1:0-583 GCF_006229205.1 Suricata suricatta
AAAAAATAAAGAAAATTAACATTGATATCATAAATATCTTACAAATAAGAATTGATTTTTGGAAGGCTCATTTTTTATAACTATGTTTCAGGGCCTGAGAAACTGATAGACCATTTGCACGATTACATGTTAGTAACACATGAAATCACGTTTATGAATACCCAGTTTCACTGCAGATATTGTTAGAAGATTAGATTTTGGGGAAACTATTTTAAACTGCACAGTAATTAGTACCTAGTTAAAAAAAAAACAGTGTAAGTACTTAGACTGAATGGTTTATATTACTTAAAAATCACATACTGGTTTTTGCAAATGACCGGTGTGCGAGGCTGGGTTAGGCTGTGCTTCAGCAGCAAACAGCAGCAAATGTTCACTTCTTGCTCATGCTGTGTGTCCCTCACACAGTGGGGCACTCAGCCCCTCGCCGTCCTCTGTCAGTACTTGAGCTGACAGAGGTGCTTTTCCCTTGAACATTGATTGGACAGTTTGAGAAAGAGGAGATACAAGCATCTCACCATGGCTCTTACGTGTAGTGTCTTCCTGGGAATGACAGACCTGATGCTTGCTTTTTATGAGTCAAGAC
>NW_021901608.1:0-583 GCF_006229205.1 Suricata suricatta
AGGAACTCAGTAGCCTTTCCTGCTTCATTCTTGTGCCAGTCATCTATCTATATCACTCTCAGCATTTTTGCCAAATTTACACAGAACTTGGCCTTGTTCACCTGTACGTGTTATTTAAGAGCTGATAATCTAGAGTCAAAGTAATGGCACAGGGAGACCTGCCTACCAGGTACCCAAAGATTGAAATTAAGTGTGAAAACTTTGAATCTTAGTGTCCAAGGCATTGAATATTTATTGATGAAAGCCCTGTATGAAGTAAAAAATCATGACCTAAGTTATACATCACAGCAGCTTTTGTGAGTTATGTCATGTGATAGGGTTACTGGAAGGAGACCTTGAAAGTAAAGAGCCAGATAGTAGGTGTTTTAGCCTTCATAGGCAAAAGCAGCCATGGTGAGTGGCCATGGCCATGTTCCAACAAGACTTTATCTGGAGCTTGTGTTAACTATTATTTCACTAGTCTTGTAACAGTGATCTCAATTTTCAACTGAAACACACTGAACAAACACACTGAAGGACTAACTTGATGCATAGGGACACATGTACCCCAATGTTCATAACAGCACTTTCAACAATAGCCAAA
>NW_021901609.1:0-583 GCF_006229205.1 Suricata suricatta
GCCTCCCCAGATCTACCCATTCAGTCCACTGGTCCACACCAGTTTTGTTGTTTGTTTTTTTCTGGGAACTCGCTCCCTGGATGATTCTGCTGCCCACCCCGTCTCATGCACTCTCCTGCTCCCTGCTTTAAGCATTTGTAACACCTGCTGATTTCTGCGGGGCTCAACACCACACCCTGCCCGATTCAAGCTACCAACACAACTGAACAAATGGCTTGGAAACGGGCTCTCACAAGCCATTTTAAAAGCTAGCTCCAGCATACCCAATGACCAACACCCTCTCCTCACTGGTCAAGAACCACTACATTTCAGGACAATGTAGGATCACACACACACACACAAAAAAAACCCACCTAGCAGTTTCTTCTTGGTCTTTCCTTTGGGAGGAGATGGAATAGGAAATATCACGGTTTATGGACAAATGTTCTAAACCCTGGAATGTGAATAAAGCAGGAGAGGACCTTGCCCTCGTAGACCTTACAGTCTAGTAGGTGTTGGCTGGAGACCGTTCACTCAGATCACAATCACTTGGAAGTGGTTGATATATTCCTATATTCCGGCGCAAACCTTCAAGGGAGAAGCA
>NW_021901610.1:0-583 GCF_006229205.1 Suricata suricatta
TACCTGTCAAAGTTAAAAGCAAGAAAATCTGTGATATTGCTTTATTCTAGGGACCAATGCTAGGGTTTATTATTTTTTTATTGTTGCAAAAATATTTAATGTTAAATTTACCACCTTAACCCTTTTTAAGTGTATAGTTTAGTAGTGTTAGGTGTATTTATTCACAGATACAACAGATCTCTAGAACTTTTTCATCTTGCAAATCTGAAACTCTATACCTACTGCACTCCGATTTCTCCTCCTCTTTCCTCCTGGCCTTTTGGCACCCATCGTTTTACTTTTTGTTTCTATGATTTTGACTACTTTAGATATTCCATTCGAAGGAGACCATACAATGTTTGTCTTTTGTGCCTGGCTTATTTGGCTTAGCATAATGTCCTCAAGTTTATCCATTTTGGAGCATGTGATAGGATTTTCTGTTTTCTTTTAAGGCTGTATAATATTCAATGATGTACCATATTTTATTTATCCTTTCATCTGTCGACAGACATTTGGGTTGATTCTGCCTCTTGGCTCTTGTGAATAGAGCTAAATGTGAAGGGGATTACTTAATCTGTTTATGCCATAGAATGATTTTGAAGAG
>NW_021901611.1:0-583 GCF_006229205.1 Suricata suricatta
TTCTCAGCACCTAAGTGGAGGAGCCAGCAGCAAGTTTGTCCAACAAAAGAGATATAAACCAAATCATGTTTTTTCAAGTGCGTTCATTAATGAATCCTAAAGTCTATTTCCTAAATCATGACCCAACTTTCATAAAAACAAAGCAGCATATAAAGAACAAAACATGCCTATCTCCATGTAGTCGAGGTAATTTTTGTTTCATGAAGCTTTGTGTCATTGATATCAATGTATCAGTACAATAGAAATGCTTTTCTACTCTGTGCCATGGTCAAGTATGTTTGAAAGCTGCCCTAACAGATGGAAAAACTGAGAGGAAACACAAGAGATGAAGAGGAGAGGAGGAAAGAAACAAATCAGGAGCAGATCCAGCCAATTTGCTCAAAGCAAAGTGGTGGCTAAAGCACCTGTAAGCTATGCACACAGCAACCAGTCACTATCCTGATACAGAGGCTGGTCATGACCTTGTAGGAAGGAAATTTACCTGAGAAAACAGTAGTGAGTGCCAGTGATCATCAGGTTATAATTAATCAGAGAAGGCAAAACAGACTACAACTTATATACATGAAAACATCCCGTGCATCTG
>NW_021901612.1:0-1339 GCF_006229205.1 Suricata suricatta
TGACATGATATAATAGAGACAGTGACTTTATGGGAGACTGGTCGGACTTGAGGGCTCGCTCTGCTGCTTAAGTACAGTAGCTACTAGCCCTTCCCGGCTCTTTGCTGCTCTCACAATGTGTGGAGAATCGGGTAGGTAATTGTTAAAATGTCTGAGTGCTGACTGTGTTTATACCCAAAGTTTCCGGAGGTATTCGCATCAGTTATATGAACAAAGAAGTATTTTAAAACTTGAATTTAAAGAAAATAATGGTGTAAACTAGGTTGCAAGGAGTGGGTAACTATTTTAGCAAAAGGGAATTTAAAAGGCATTATTCTCTTTTTATTGAACACAAAACCTATTTGAAATTTCACTTCTATTAATCATGTTCTTTTTCATCTTCTTCATGTAATATAAAGATAGACAATGACTTACTTTCACCTTGACCAACAATAATGCAAAATTGGCTTTAGCTTGCAATGAATGTAGACTATATTTAGAGGGGCTACACCACTGCTCTTTGTTCTCAGGAGATATGCTGAACAGGAAAGAAGGACAATATATTTTGACTTTTTAATTTTCTTTTTAGAAACTTTGAAATCTTTCATTCTTATATAAGTGTTTCTTTATTCAGTGAAATCTAATAAATAACGTGGGTATTTGGGTAGTTCCAAACAGATGTTGTAGTGATAACCTTGAAAATCCTTCTACAGAAAGCAATGTAATAAAAACAATGGAAAAAGTGATGTGGGCAAGTTCTTGAAACTATAAGAGTCCGTGGAAGCAAAGCAAGAATTTATAAAAGTTATTGACAGTTACAAACAAGTCTCTATAACTTAAGACTTAACTATTTTGTCTAAACTTTTCCATGAATTTTCCCCCTACTTCTATTATGTTTGGGCTCTTTAAACACAGTATTTTCACCTGGGGAAAACTGAAGGAGGAAGAGATTGCATAAATCATTACATTTTTTCTTGGTAAAAATCTCAGTTGAAGTAGATATAGTTTACAATATGATGGCTATTATTAATAATTCTGTATTGTACACTGGAAATTTCCAAAGATATTTTGGGTGATCTCTTCATAGTAAAAGGTAAATATAGGAAGACATGGAATGTTAACTAGCTGGAGTGTAGTAATCACTTCACTATGTACATGTGTATCAGAACACCACATGTATATATAAAGTATGTATAACTTTTTTTGAAGAAAGAATTTTTAGGGCTACCTGGGTGGCCCAGTCAGTTGAGTGTCCAACGCTTTTTTTTTTAAATTAATGTTTATTTATTTTTGAGAGAGATAGAGAGTGAGTGGAGGAGAGGCAGAGAGAGAGAGGAAGACACAGAATCCCAAGCAGGCT
>NW_021901613.1:0-583 GCF_006229205.1 Suricata suricatta
ATATGTATAATGCATGTATGTGTATATGTGTAATGTATGTATGTGTATATGTATAATGTGTGTATGTGTATAATGTGTGTATTATATGTGTATACTATATATATATGTATAATGTATGTATATGTATACATTATATAATTATTACAATTACGACTATATTCCCTGGGCTGTACTTTTCCTCTCCATGATTTGTTTAATTACTGGAAGCCTGTGTCTCTTAATTCCCTTTACGTAAGTTGCCCATCCCCTCACCCACCTCTCTTCTGGTGTTCTATGGCCCATTTCTTTAAAACATAGTTCTTTTGAAGCACCTGGGTGCCTTAGTCCATTAGGCTTTGTGCTGACAGCTCAGAGCCTGGAACCAGCTTCAGATTCTGTGTCTCCCTCCCTCTCTGCCCCTCCCCCACTTGCACTCTCTCTCTCTCTCTCTCTCTCTCTCTCTCCCTCAAAAATAAACATTTTTTAAATTTTTATTAAAATATTATTTTAATTGTTAAATTATTTAATTTATTTAAATTATTTTTAAATAAAATAAAATGTCTTTTTATGCTGTGTTATTTAGAAATAGGAATGTATCAGGGCG
>NW_021901614.1:0-583 GCF_006229205.1 Suricata suricatta
GAGAAGCTGGGTTTGGAGGTTCAGAGGGTTCAGTTCGGGCTGGCAGACACCTCTTTCCAGCTGCTCTGAGGGAAAGGATGTAGAGAGGAGTCGAAGTGAGCAGGAAGAAGACAACGGGAATGTTGAGAGGGGGTTAACAGTTCTGGCGGAGGGGGGGGGGCAAAGGAAAAGGAAAAGCACTCTGTGTGATTGGGGAAGTAGTGGCTCGTTTGACAAGCCCTAAGAGTGGGTAAGACTGCAGGGGAAAAGGGAGCTTGTGTTTATTGTCCCTGAAAATGATTGAACAAAAGAAAGAGGTCTTCCCTTCCTCCCTCCCTCCCTCCCTCCCTTCCTTATTTTTTTCTCGCCATGTTGATGTTGGGCTCTCCAAACCAGCACAGCCCAGTAATTGAAATTGGAGGACCCTCTAATCTAGTTCCAGGGAAGGTGGCCATACTAGGGAGTGGTGTAAATGGGGGTCAGGGAGGGTGGGGGCCAGGATGGGGAGAGGCAGGGTGGGCATCGCGTCACTCACCGAGCCAGGGAGGGACCTGAGAAGTCACGGAGTGTGGCCCCTTCACGTCAGCGACAGAGAAAGCGAGGC
>NW_021901615.1:0-583 GCF_006229205.1 Suricata suricatta
GTTTTATTGACAAAAGCTTCAATTCATCCAGAAGACATGCAGATTCTAGAGTTACGTGCATATAATACATGGTATCAAAACAATTACATCACAAATTTATAGATATTAAAGGAGTAATAGACAAACACATCAACATAGTACAAGATTTCAACATATTTCTCTCAATGATGACTAAATAGATCAAAGGTATAAAAAAAATCATAAAAATATGGGAGATTAATATATGCTTCATTTAATTAATGTATATAGAGCACTAAACCAAAAGAATTTGATATTCTCATTACTTGTCAAGAACACATGGAATATTTAAGGAAATTGATCATGTGTTAGATGATAAAGCAACTCTCAACAAAGTTCAAGAGAATACCATATTACAGATCATACTCCTTGAATACAATGCATTTTATATATTAAATGAATTACAATAAAAGATAATTTTAAATATTTGTATTTTTGGAATTTTAAAAAACATTCAAACAACCATGGATTAAATAAAAATCATAATGATTATTAGAAAATACTAACGTTGATGTATGAATGTTATACCTTGCTAAAGCTGTTCAATATAGTTAAGATGTAAATA
>NW_021901616.1:0-582 GCF_006229205.1 Suricata suricatta
CACACACACACACACACACACTCTCCCTCTCTCTCTCTCAAAAACTAATAAACATTAAAAAATACACAAGCTTTCATAGGCGTACTCCCATGAGCATGTGTGGATACAGGTACTCATACCCCACAGACATCCACACACACAAAGCACACCCTTGCACACTCATATGCATGTACACACACACCAGGTATGTAAATGTGTGCAGGCACACACACATACACATCCGTAGCAGTCACTCCCCTTGTGGCTCGAAGTATAAACTTCAGGAAGATACAAGGTAGAGAGCATACAAAATGAAAGTAGAAAGTAGAGTCTAGAGTACGAATGGCCCTCCTTTTCCTTCTGTATTTTCAGCTCATCTGCTAACACACCACGTGTCTGGTTCAGATTCAGAGAGATATACCGAGAGCATGTGCGCTGCCTGGAAGAGAGGCGAGAGAGGGGAACCTGCAGCAGCTACAACCATCTGCTCCTGGTGCACAAGCCCAGCCCAGAGAGCCCAGAATCGTCTACTTGCCCCGGCCTGGAGCAACAGCTGGACTCTGTCTCGGTAGAGGCTCTGTTTAACCCAGGAGGAAAGCACTA
>NW_021901617.1:0-582 GCF_006229205.1 Suricata suricatta
ATGAGCACTGGGTGTTGTATGTAAATGACGAATGACTAGTCTGCTCCCAAAACTGATACCACACTATATGTTAACTAATTAGAATTTAAATAAAAATTTGAAGGAAAACAAAACAAAATTAATTTCATTTTGTTCCATTTCATCTAAAAAAATAGAAAGGCGTAATTATTGACTCTCCAGGAAGCTGAGAGGCAGACCTGACTTGGTAACAGTGGAAGACAGGAATGCCAAACAGAGAACCAGCTCAGTACATTCATGGAAAACATCCTTTTTAAATAAAGTTTTTACAAAAGCTAAACACAGAAAAATTCACATTACATTGTTGCATAGTATTCACTTAAGATTTTCTTAAACCACTTGAATTTGGATCTTAGTTTCAAAAAATTAAGCTGTTTCAAAACAGGAAAAAAATAAAATGAGGCATTATTCTAGAGCTCTGGCTGGGGAGTCACACAAACCTGGGTTGGAAGTCCTGCTCCGTCATTTATGGGTTGTGAAACTTGGAGCAAATCACTCAACTTCTCTGAGCCTCAGTTTTCTCCTTTACAAAGCAAACATAATACTTGAGAAGGCTGTTTCTAG
>NW_021901618.1:0-582 GCF_006229205.1 Suricata suricatta
ACCTCTGCAACTGACTATCAGAATGACTGCGGTTATCTGAGCCTCTGAATCTCTATCCATAGCACTAGGGGGATGGAAAAGGTATTGTAAGGCTGAACCAAACAGACGCCATGACAGGCTTTGTTTCCCCTCTAAGCTAAAAGGTCTAAAGTCAGTCTCTCCGGGAAGCATTTGGCCATTTGGCAACCATTTGGCCATTTGGCAGTCATACATTGCCCGGGGGTATCCAATCAGGAAAGCCCAGCTACCTCACCCTGAATTCCTAAGGGTAAGGCCTGCTAAGGCCTGCAGATGGGAACTTTAGATAAGCCCCTGTTACCTAGTGTTAAAGTTAACCCCATAGTCACCAAACAAGACCCTGAACTCGCTCTGTAATTGGCTAATTTCAAAGATACCCTAAATGTTGTAATTGGGTCCCGCCAAAAGTGACGAATGCTCTGAACAGTGTGTATGGTTAGAGCTGCTGCCAATACTGTTGTACCATTATGATTGGGTCACTGTACCTATGTCACAATTTCTTGTAACTCCCCCTTTCCAAACCCCATAAAAATACTACTCAGCCCTTGTTCAGGGCTCTCAGCA
>NW_021901619.1:0-582 GCF_006229205.1 Suricata suricatta
AGCAAACTCTTTGCTAACCACAATTTGATTTGTGAAAGAAATCATGCATTTTAAACACTGCTGCAATAAATAGCTCACCTCTCATTTTGTGTAGGTTGAAAATGGTATCACCTGCTTACATGGTCAATGTCCATTAGCGTCAACCTCATTTGGTGAATATGCAATCTTTTTATATTAACCTTTGATCTGGTTCTTCAACTTTTTAAGGAAGGCCAACCCTTCTATCAAAGATTTTTCTTGAGCAAATGGTGACATAAGGATTTGTCATCAAGAGTGAATATCTCCAAATAGTTTCTTTACAAGAATATTTTGGAATATATTTTCTTATAAAATGTCATTATATAATTCTTTGGTATTTTGGAAGTATTTATTGAGATTTTTCCTCATAAAAGATCATGTATTACTTTGTCTTTTATTCTTTCAGTGCGTTGTGTTTTATTAATTAATTTTAGGATATAAATCAACCTTGGATTCCTAGGTTTAAATTCTCCCAACATTACACAGTTGGAAAACCCAAGAATTTCCAACATTCTGCCATTCAACACATAAAATATATACAAATACACTATTCAACAACACACA
>NW_021901620.1:0-582 GCF_006229205.1 Suricata suricatta
AAACTCTGTCCGCCCCATTATCGAACTGAGAAGGATATTACTCTCATCTGTGAGAGCGGAAGGAGAAAATACGGACTCCAGAAAGAATAGAACCTCAAGGATACCTGAGTGAGTGAGGGCGAACGGGGGAGATCTGAAAACAGGCCAGGCCGGAATGGGCAGGGGAGACAAGATCCCCAGCCCAACGTGGGGGAAGCGCGAGGAGCCTGAGAGACAAAGGGAAGAGACAGGGGTGCGGACTTCCCTGCGAGAAGCGGTCGGGGCTGCGGCGAGGGTGTGGAGAGACCGGCACCCTCCTATACTGTTGGTGGGAATGTAAACTGGTGCAGCCGCTCTGGAAAACAGTGTGGAGGTTCCTCAAAAAACTATCCATAGAACTCCCCTATGACCCAGCAATAGCACTGCTAGGGATTTACCCAAGAGATACAGAAGTGCTGATGCATAGGAGCACATGTACCCCAATGTTCATAGCGGCACTGTCAACAATAGCCAAAACATGGAAGGAGCTTAAATGTCCATCACCTGACAAATGGATCAAGAAGATGTGGTATATATTCACGATAGAGTACTACATGGCAATGA
>NW_021901621.1:0-582 GCF_006229205.1 Suricata suricatta
TAAAGTCAGACGCTTAACTGACTGAGGCATCCAGGCGCCCCTCACCAAAATCATTTTTAATAATTAAATAGTCTTATGACTGTTTGTCAAAGTTCTCATTTTATTTAACTAACAGCTTATTGTTGGCATTTATTATCTTAAATATTTTATAATAAACAGTAAAATAATTAGTTGTTTGGCTAATCTTCTCATGCTCTTAAGATAAACTTCTAAATATGGGATTCTTTAGTCTAATATTTTGATGCCTATTGCCAAATTGTTTTTAAAAGGAAAATGATTCCAAAGCTTTCTCATCCTAGCAAGATGTAAGAATATCTAGTCACACTGATCTCAAGAATATTATTTCTATTCTCCTTATTAAACTCTTTCAAGTTGATAGTCAAAATTTGTATTTTATTTTAATTTGTATCTCTTGATTACAGAGGATTAAATTTATGCATAAACACATAAATATATGCACATGTTTTTATACTCATATATGCATATTTATAAACATTTTGTTCATGTGTTATATCTTGCATTTTATAAGTGTATGATACATATTATTTTGAAAAGATTCTATTTTTTCATATTTTGTTCATA
>NW_021901622.1:0-582 GCF_006229205.1 Suricata suricatta
TCATCAACAAACCTCACTGGGCACTTCCTACCTAACAAGACTGTGCACATATTGGTCATGAAAAGATGTGAAAGGATCAGCCATCCTTCAGAGAAGGATCATGGTAAGTCAGCCTCTGAGACAAGCCTCAGTAATGCGTTCTCCCAGAATTCACATCCTGTGTGGGTCCCTCCCACGCTGCATTATGGTCGGTCTGTGTAACTAAGAGTATAGGGCATAAGTGATGAGGTCACTCAGAGTCTAGGTTATTAAAGACATTGGCTTCTGCTTTGCTCTCTTTTGGATCACTCACTCATGGAAGTTGGCTGCCAGGTTGCCCCAGAGTGAGGGGCCATGTTGTCCTACACAGTGAGGAACGGGGAGGAAATCAGGAAGTCCAAGTCTCTTGCCACAGTTAGAACCCTTGCCACTCTTAGTTACACAGACTAATGAATTCTGGGAGAACGCATTACTGAGGCTTGTCTCAGAGGCTGACTTACCATGATCCTTCTCTGAAGGATGGCTGATCCTTTCACATCTTTTCATGACCAATATGTGCACAGTCTTGTTAGGTAGGAAGTGCCCAGTGAGGTTTGTTGATGA
>NW_021901623.1:0-1339 GCF_006229205.1 Suricata suricatta
CCGTCTGATGGTCACATTAACCAAATTCACTAGCTGCTCTTCCTTGCTTTGAATTAGACTTATAAAGTAAAGCTTCTTTAACTTTCTATCAGAGTCCTTTTCAAAACTGTCCTCACTGAGTTATATTTAATTATAATTTTAATTTTTATCTTTAAAGTATAATATTTGAAAAATATTATTTTATCTTTCCTTAGAGTTAGAATAATTCATGTCACTCACTATAAAGAAAACAGGCTAAATTCCTACTTTAAAGAAATTTTATTTTTCCAGCAAATTAATTTTTATCACTTCTGCAGTTAGAAAATCATAACTCTATAATTCGATGTCTCCTTATTTGCTCTGGCTGTCAGAAAGCTTACTATATTTTTTTCCCCAAATGGTCAAAATTCACTCAATTCAGGTGTCTGAAAGCCTCATTTATGCTTTCTTTGGACATTTCTGTCCTACTTTATCTTATTGTATGTAATGCTCTACTGGTAAGTACAGATCTGCTCAGATCCTGTTAGAAGTAGTAAGAATCTAAATTAAAATCACTTTAGTTTTAAATAACAGCAGATCTGTCTTGTTGACCATTAATTCTCTAGCATTTAAGACAATGTTAAGCAATGATACATATTTGTGAAAAAAGAATGAATGAATTTATGTGTGTATCAATGTTTTTCAATCCACATGTAACTGGATTAAAAGCCTGTTTTCACTATATCACACAGCTATGTCTGATCTAGAAGAAAAACTATATAAATACAGATTCTCAGACATATGCCATGTTTCAAAATTTTTCAGGCCTATGTAATTCATATATAATAAATACAAATACACAGTACAGATACTCATATGCATGTAGTTGTATGCATAAAATATTATTTTTTGTATGTTGCAAATTGGATGTGCAAATCTATATTTAAAATGGCTTCTTCTGTCAGTTTCCTTAGTGGAATTTTATTGGTATTTAGTTGATAATTCGGATCCTAACTAAGAGAAAAGGCACAGGGCATGAGAAAGAAAGGGTTACAGAAAGTTCCAGAGAGAAAAATCGGGGGGCCATATTGGTAGATTAGGCAAAGCAAATCTAGAGTATCTATCAACTGAAAAATGTCAGTGGTGGCAGGATAAAAAGTTGAATCAGCCCTGTTTTACAACGATGCAGGCCAGCTACACAGGGGAGGGAGTGTGAGAGGGTGGGAGAAACAAGCAATTATCTTCTGGCCCTTGGATATGCTTTAGCTGATATTTCTGAAAAGAATATTGGCCTGTTGAGCTGTTTTTCTCTTAAATTGCTTATTACAAAGTCTTGAGGAAAACACTGTGCTGAAGGGCTCCAGAATGATTCAGCGCTCTT
>NW_021901624.1:0-582 GCF_006229205.1 Suricata suricatta
GCAGGCAGGTTTTGCTCTAAATGGTCATACCTATATTAAATAATTTAAGAAAAAATGTTTTATATTTACCTAGATATTTACCATTTCTATTATTCTTTATTCTCAAAGATGCAGGTTTCCCTTTAGTATTACTTCTCTTAAGCCTAAAGAACTTTCTAGAGTATTTTTAATAGAGCATATATGTGGCAAACCATGTTCTGCTACTTTCCCTTTATTAAAAGTCTTTTTCATCTTCACTCATCATGAGCATTTCTTCTTGAAGATCTGACTGCTTTTCCTTTCCCCCCAGATTTTTTGTAACCTACTAATGATTTGTTATAGATATTTCTTCTGCTAGGATGTAAGATCTTAGGGAAGAGAGTCATAGTCTACTTTCTCTTTATGTCTCTGTTGCTTGACACAGTGTCTGATAATTAGGTGGAACTCAAAATATGTTTGCTAAAGGAGTGTGAATGGGGCTTTGACAATGAAGGTGCTTCTAACATCAAGGTCTGGGATATTCTACTAGCTTACTTTATGTTTATCTAAGATTTTACCAAAAAAACTATTTTATTTTCTAGAATATAAACACACAACACACAC
>NW_021901625.1:0-582 GCF_006229205.1 Suricata suricatta
GGCCTCGCAGCCCAGACTGGCGGCCCAGACTGGCGGCCCAGACTCACGGCCCAGACTCGTGGCGCAGACTCGGGGCCCAGGCGGGGCCGCGTCAAGGCCGGGCCTTCCCGGGGGCTCATGGCGGGAGGGCAGGCTCACCGATGTAGCGCTCGCTCTCGTCGCTCTGGCCGCCGATGGCCACGCGGCCGCAGCCCAGCAGGCCTCGGAGCCGCTGGAAGTGCTTCTGGCTGACGATGCGGCCCAGGCTCGGGGAGCCCCGGGGGTCCTCGCCGTAGAAGCGGGTGATGGCGCGCTGCAGGGCGGGCAGCAGCCGCTCCTGCGTGGCGGGGCTGCACAGGACGTAGTCGGGGGCCACACAGGTCTGGCCGGTGTTGAAGTAGCGGAACAAGGCCACGCGGTTGGCCACGGTCTGGGCGTCGCAGTCATCGTCCACGTAGCAGGGGTTCTTGCCCCCCAGCTCCAGCGTGACGGGCGTCAGGTGCTTGGCGGCGGCGGACATGACGATCCTGCCCACCCGGGGGCTCCCTGGAGACACGGGAGTTGACGAGGGTCCAGGCACCCCCTCTCCTGGCCCATTTGTAC
>NW_021901626.1:0-582 GCF_006229205.1 Suricata suricatta
TGATGGTGATGATGGTGACGATGGTGGTGATGATGGTGATGACGGCAGTCATGATGGTGATGACGGAGATGATGGTGATGATGGTGGTGATGATGATGATGATGGTAATGGTGGTGATGGTGATAATGGTAATGACAGTGATGGTGGTGGTGGTGGTGGTAGTGGCAGTGATGATGATAATGGTGACGGTGGTGATGATGGTGATGACGGTGGTGATGATGGTGATGGTGGTGGTGATGATGGTGATGATGGTGGTGATGATGGTGGTGATGGTGGTGATGGTCATGATGGTGGTCATGATGGTGATGACGGAGATGATGGTGATGATGGTGGTGATGATGGTGATGATGGTGATGATGGTGATGGTGATGGTGGTGGTGATGGTGATGATGGTTGTGAGGAGGGTGATGATGATGGTGGTCATGGCAGCAAACCAACATTGACTAGGCATCTGCTAAGTGCTACACTGTTTAAGTGCTTTCATATATTCACTCATTTTATCCTCACAACAATTTCATGAGGCAGGGACCATTATTACAAATGAGGAAACTCACTTATTAATAACTAGCCTCAGGCCACCCA
>NW_021901627.1:0-582 GCF_006229205.1 Suricata suricatta
ATCCAAAGATCCATAGGGAAATCAAGAGTAATTTTAAAATATTGATAATGAGAAAAAATTATTTTAAAGAGATTAAAATAAAAACCCAAGTTACTAAAATAGATGGGATACAGTAAAAACAGAACCAAGAGGAAAATTTACAGCATTATATTCATGTATTAGAAACAAAGCAATATAAAAAAAAAATGACCAGAGCACCTGGGTGGCTCAATTGGTTAAGTGGCCAACTTTGGCTCAATTCATGATCTTGTGGTTCACGAGGTCGCGCCTCATGTTGGGCTCTGTGCTGTTAACTTGGAACCCAGAGCCTGCTTTGTATTGTGTCTCCCTCTCTCTCTGCCCTTCCCCTGTTCATGCTGTCTCTCAAAAATAAATAAACGTTAAAAAAAATTACAAGCACAAAATAAAAACAATGACCTATACTTCCATTTTAGAGAGCTGGAGAAAGAAAAATGAAATAAGCTAAAAGTAAGCATAAGCAAGAATACAATGAGAGAAGAAACTAAGGAGATTGAAATAGGAGAACAAAAGAGAAAAATTAATGAATCCAAAATCTGGGTATTTACAAAAGCACCAAAATTA
>NW_021901628.1:0-582 GCF_006229205.1 Suricata suricatta
ATCCCCCAACGAATAAGAGCCCAGGGCCAGATGGCTTCCCAGGGGAATTCTACCAGACATTTAAAGCAGAGCTCATACCCATTCTTCTCAAACTATTCCAAAAAATAGAAATAGAAGGAAAACATCCAAACCCATTCTATGAAGCCAGCATGACCTTGATACCCAATTCAGATAGAGACCCAGCCAAAAAAAAGAACTACAGACCAATATCCTTAATGACTACAGATGCAAAAAATACTCAACAAGATACTAGCAAATTGAATTCAACAGCATATAAAAAGAATTATCCATCATGATCAAGTGGGATTCATTCCTGGGTTACAGGGATGGTTCAATATTTGCAAATCCATCAATGTGATCCATCACATTAACAAAAGAAAGGCTAAAAACCATATGACCCTGTCGATAGATGCAGAAAAAGCATTTGACAAAATACAGCACCCTTTCTTAATAAAAACCCTTGAGAAAGTCAGAATAGAATGAACTTACCTAACATTATAAAAGCAGTTTATGAAAAGCCCACAGCCAATATAATTCTCAATGGGGAAATACTGAGAGGTTTCCCCCTGAGATCAGGAACAC
>NW_021901629.1:0-582 GCF_006229205.1 Suricata suricatta
TGTGGAGTGAGCCCCGAACATGGCGGGGCAGGGCCTTTTATGAGTTTGGGAAGGGGGAGGTACAGGAAATTGTGACACAGGTACAGGGGTCCAATCAATATAGCATCACATCATTGACAGTAACTTTAACCAATTACAGAGTGGACCCAGAACCCCCAGGTAGGGTGTGACTAGGACCCTCAGGTAGGGTGTGACTAGTCTTAACCTCCATCTTTATGCCCGGCCCAAACATCTGATTCTTAATCTCAGCTCAGATAGTGATCCTAGGTTATGAATTCAAGCCCTTTATTGGGCTCCACGATGGGCATGAAGCCTACATTAAAAAAAAAAAAAAACAAGAAAACAAAAACACAACAACAACAAAACAAACAAACAAAAAGGACTGGATGCATAGAAAGAACAGCCACTGTAATACCTGGGTGGGATGACAAATTGCCAACGGTACCCAACTGCCCTTGAAATACAGTGACTGCATGTCCTGTGTGTTCTAAACAATATGGAAGGCAACTACTGAAAGAGTCTGGGACCACTAGACAGAGTTCCCAACTGGTAAAAGAGGCAAATCAGTAATAATAGTAGTCT
>NW_021901630.1:0-582 GCF_006229205.1 Suricata suricatta
CCAATGTAAATGCTGAGACTTGCAGTCCATTTAAGAGTACAGACTACTGGGTCTGGTCCATGGGGAAGCCTCTATGGGGAGCCCTAATTGGGACAGGGGTCATTATCCACTGAGAATCTCTTTCTGTGTACAGGTTTTCACCCATCCCCTAAAGCATATCAAATCACATAGACCCTCACTGGCCATTGGGAGGTTTGGGGATGTCACTATGAATGCCATGGAAGACACTGACACAGAGGGTAAGCCCCAGATGATGTAGTGGCATGGGAAGAGTGAGATAGCAAGTCCTTCCATGACCATCAGCAAAAATTAACCTAAACTTCCAGAATGTTTCCATTCAAGCAGAGCTTCCCAGACCACATTTTAAGGTTGGGTTTTCTCCATTGATCTGTAGCTTTCCCTGTGTCATCTGCTTCTTTCATTCCCACTGACCTGGGTGTGTGATTACTCTCTCCTTTCTCTTCATATGCCAGGGCTCTTTCCTTTTACAGACAACCTGACCCCATCTACCCTAGAGACAGCAACGCCTATTGATAGGACCAAAAAGATACATGACCCTTGCTGGAGAATCTACAATTTCAA
>NW_021901631.1:0-582 GCF_006229205.1 Suricata suricatta
CCCCTCCCCACTCATGCTCTCTCTTTCTCTCAGAAATAAATTTACCTTTTGGGCAAGATGGCGGGGAAGAAGGGAGCTCCGTACATTTTCGCCAGCCTGCATCTCTAACACCAAGAAAGACTGAAGCCATAAGACACTGAACTGCAACAGTCTGGGAGGAAAAGAGACAGAGTCCACCAAGAAGACAGCCTCATAGGTGCGTAATTGTGAACTGAGGAAGATAAAACCAGGCCAGGACCAGGAGGTGCAGAGTGTGGGGAGCCCCCTCCAAGGACAGCCGCAGAGAGACGAGGGGAAGAGAAAGAGCAGCTGAAACTGCTATAAACTGTCTCTGGAGAAGAGAAAAACCTCAGCCTGGGACAGAGAGGGATCTTATCATCCCACCTAGAACCGCAGGGCATTCGGAGAGAGATTTTTCTCTAGCTGTGGCACTTTCCTTGGGCTAGCTGCCCGATTCCAAGCAGCACCTGCTCCCCTACTCCCCCCCCCCACTCAATCCCCTGTTAAGAAGCCTGCAGAAGGCCTGCAGGAGTACATTTTGGGTGGTATCATTAAAGTGTGGGGACTAAGAACTGGAAATGA
>NW_021901632.1:0-582 GCF_006229205.1 Suricata suricatta
CAGACAATTCCATTCACTTACAAAGGCATTATAATAAAATTTTCAATAATGGCTTGTTTCACAAGGGCTTGATACAATTGCTTGTATCCTAGTAAATGGATACGATTATAAAAGCAACCAGAAATGAGAGAAATTATAATAATCTGCTTCTTCCCATTCTAGACATTCGTGCTGATATTTGGGGACAGAACTCATGAGTACTCTGCTATTCAAATATATTTCAGTGACCTGATTAAAAAGAGACTTTGCTAGGGATCCATCCAGGTAACCAAGAGAGGCTGGAAGGACATACCTCTTTGTACCAAGGTTGTGACCTGAGTCATATGACTGGACAGGAATTCAGTCTCTCTAATGAGTCATCCTTTGATCATGTGGATATATATGTATGTATGATATATAATGGATGGTATTGGTATTGTTCAATCATTGCCCATTTTATGGTTATGGCAAAATGTAGAAAAGAGGAGATATTTCATTCCAAGCAGCGGAAAGAGTCCTATCTGTATGCAGCAGAAAGAGGAAGTTGACTCAGTTAAAACACCATAAATATGCCAATCAATTCTTCATCCCAGTGGGAAAAAC
>NW_021901633.1:0-582 GCF_006229205.1 Suricata suricatta
AATAAACAACCTAATAGAAAAACAGACAACAGGTACCACAGGCATAAAATATAAATGGCAAATAAACATGAAGATACAATCAAACTCATTATCAAACATGGCCATACATACAAAACCCAAGAGATATTATTTTACACAAGAGCTGCTGCGGATGGAAGATTGCTGGTTACACATGAACTCTATACAGGAAGAGGGGGTACATTAGTATTACCACTTCGGAAAAAATTGGACATCCTTTGGTAATGTAGAGAATGTAAAGATTCTACAAGAGACCAATTTTTTTCCTTAGGCCTATATTCTTTCTTTTTTTATTAATAGCTTATTGCCAAGTTGGATAAAGAAGATGTGGTGTATATACACAATGGAGTACTGCATGACAATGGGAATGAATGAAATCTGGCCATTTGTAGCAAGATGGAAGGACCTTGAGGGTGTCATGCTAAGCGAAATAAGTCAGGCAGAGAAGGACAGATACCATATGTTTGCACTCATAGATCTAACATCCTTTCCTTTCCAATCACTCCTCACAACAGAGCTTTGCAACAGTAGATATTCAAAATATATGTGTTCTTTCACCTATTA
>NW_021901634.1:0-1338 GCF_006229205.1 Suricata suricatta
ATAGCCTGCTTCTGGTATTCAGTCAACAAGTATTAGAAGTTCCTCCATTTTAAACCCATTAGAGGTGACCTTACTGGGCCCTGGATTATATCCAACCAATGCATTTTCATTTAATTTTTCATGCAATTCTTAATCTTCCTGAATGCAGACAAGATTAAAGTTTCCAAAGAGTTACAGCCAAGAGTAATGACCATAATATTTACAATGTTAGTAGAATGAATAGTGCAGAAAATGGATTTGAAAATCCATGAAATGAGACCAATAATCTGACTCAAAATAATGAAACACATTCACACTGACACATATAAACATATTTCTTAACACAGAGACAAATTGTGAAAAGAAACCTTCAATATTAGTTTTGTTGAAAACCTGGTAATGTAAGCACAGAGTGATATGGAAAAAATGTTTCCTGGTACAAAATCTGGGCTCTCAGATTTGATATCATCCTTTGGGTGTTCTAGGGATGAACAATCAATTCATTCGGCCAGGCTGGCTTACACCTTCAGCAAAGTCACTAATGTCATGTTTCTCACCTTCTTCATCTCCTCATACATCATGAACTGAATGTTGAAGAGGCTTTTGTGCTCATACCAACCTTTGATGTGGTCAAACCAAAGGCTTCCTACCACTGTGGGAAGAATGGAACATCAACTGATAAATAGGTTGAACACATTGAAAAGCAGCTACAGTCTTAGGAGGTGCAGGAACCTTTAGTAACAATGAAGGATAAGGAAGTGTGCTGCTAGATTCCAGATTTTTACTAGCACCTGGTTATGGGAGAATCATCCAGATTCCACCAGGAAACAATTACCTGAATGCAAGGAGAAATTAGTCTCTTAAAATGCAACTCAAATAGACAATCAACTTACCATGATCTTAAAAAACCCTAAAAGGAAAATGGCAGAAAGACTCATCTCCTTCCCATTCCTCCTGGCGTGGTCTTCCCAAGCATATAGAGCTATTACCTGGCCACATGGAACATGTGGACTCCCTGAAGAGTCACTTCAGCTCAGCACAATGCATTTAGCGCTAAACTTAGCTGTCTTATTCCAGATCATCATCTCTGTGTCAGCAGGCCTGGCTCCTGCTCTACCAGCTAGAGAGGTTCTTCAGGGAACAATGTGGGGGTGGCCTGGCTGGCTCAGTTCATAGAGTATATCACTCTTGATCTCAGGATTGTGAACTGGAGCCCCATGCTGGGTGTAGAGTTTATTTAAACAGTAAAAATAAGTTAAAGAAGAAGGAAGGAAAAAAGGCAAGGAAAGAAGGAAAGAAAGAAAAGAAAGAAAGAAAGAAAGAAAGAAAGAAAGAAAGAAAGAAAGAAAGAAAGAAAGA
>NW_021901635.1:0-582 GCF_006229205.1 Suricata suricatta
CGGTTATTTCTAGTCTTTTACTATTGCAAATAAGGCTGCAGTAGCCATCCTTCCACGTATGTGCAGGCATATCTGTAGAAATAATTCCCAGCAGTGAAATTAATTTGCAGCAGAGTTTTAATTTGCATTTCTCACTATTGAGGTGCCACATTTTTCATAGGTACAAAGGCCATAGGTGTCCCTTTTTCTCTGAACACTTCATGTGTTTTGCCCATGTTCTATTGGTTTGTTGGTAATTTTTCCCTGACTTTCAATAGCAATTTATACTTTAGAGGAGTATTCTTTTTATATGAGGGGAGTATCAGTCTTCCTATTCTGTCATTTGTCTTTTACTAGCTTGTGGTTTTTGCCAGGCAGAAATTAAGGCTTTTATGCAGTTGAATTTATCAATCTTTCCTATTATGATTAGTGAATTTTGAGTCATAGTTAGAACCACCCCACCCACCCCAATTATACATGAATTTTCATCAGGTTTATTCTAAAACATTTACAGTTTCATTTTTTCACATTCAAATCTTGTCTTCACTGCACTCTTAACTACTAGGCTAGAAAAGGATATAGACTAGACTAGTAGATTTCAAA
>NW_021901636.1:0-582 GCF_006229205.1 Suricata suricatta
GCTTCCGCTGCCATGCACTCCCTGCTGGGATCACTTAGGGATGGGGGCTATTTTTTCCTTGTTGGCACCCAGGATTCAGGATTCATGCAGCCAATGCTGGAGGAGAGATCCTCTGTGGAAATGAGGTGTGTGCTCCTGCTCCGCTCCTACAGCCGAGGCTGAAGTACGCCTCCCCCCCCCCAGGCTGCTGACTCCACTGCAGCCACAGATTCCCTGCTGGGATCACGGAGGGGTGGAGGCTGTTTTTTCACTTGTGCCACCTGGGTTTGGGATTTGGGCTCCCAGCGGTTATATATGGAGTGAGGATTTTTCTCTCTGTTTTGGGTTAAACGGTCTTTGTCTCTTCTCTAGAGGCTGTACTGTCAGCATGGTTAGTTTCTCTTTCCCTTTGTCTCTCAGGTGCTCCAGGCACTTTCGTGTGTTGGGGTGAGGCTCCCATCCTCCCTGCCCTTCTTGGGCTGGCTGGCCTGTTTTCCCATTTCCCTAGTTTGCACTCACTCACTCAACATCTTTGATGTTGTCTTCTTTTGTAGTCTGTATTTTCTCCTTCCACTCTTGCAGATGAGAGTAATGTCCTTCTCA
>NW_021901637.1:0-582 GCF_006229205.1 Suricata suricatta
ATGTACCCCAATGTTCATAGCAGCAATGTCAACAATAGCCAAAACATGGAAGGAGCCTAAATGTCCATCACCTGACGAATGGATCAAGAAGATGTGGTATATATTCACGATGGAGTACTACATGGCAATGAGAGGGAATGACATATGGCCCTTCGTAGGACAGTGGATGGACCTTGAGGGTGTCATGATGAGTGAAGTAAGCCAGGCAGAGAAGGACAGAAACCATATGTTTGCACTCATAGGTCTAGTAGGAAAACAAGAGAGACCTAATGGAGAACCAGGGGGAACGGAGGAGGGAGAGAGAGTTGGGGAGAGAGAGGGATGCAGAACTTGAGAGACTATTGAAAGCTGAGAATGAATTGAGGGTTGGGGGGGAGGGGGGAGGGGAGAAGACAGGTGGTGGTGATGGTGGAGGGCACTTGAGGGGAAGAGCACTGGGTGTTGTATGGAAAACAATTTGACAATAAAATATTATGAAAAAAAATTTTTGTCAGCTCTGAAAGAGGAGCAGGTGTGAGGCTTTTTGTTTTATTTTGTGTTACTTAACCAGTAGAGTTAGGCAATCCATGTCAGTCCAGAGAA
>NW_021901638.1:0-582 GCF_006229205.1 Suricata suricatta
TCCCCACTAATCCCTTTGTACTTCTAGGATGCCCACTCCAAATTTAGTGGTCTTGGTACTCCATACAGAGTTAGACATTCCAGGTCGGAGAATCATAAAACTATAAATATATAGCCTCAACACCCCAAAACAACTCCCACTAGACCTCTAAAGAGGTGTTTCTTTAGAAAGCCTGTTTAAACAAACATTAAAACACACTGGAAAGAAAGTATAACTGAATGTAATCAAGAAGTATAAAGGACTAAATATTGGGGAAAAAACATGTGGGGATTGAAATAATAGTCTAAGAAAATACTTATGGTCAATAAGTAATACCTTTGAAAGGAAATACAATGCTTTTTCTAAGTAGAGTTGAATTATCAAAAAAAATTCAAGTATAAGGAAAAAATTTAAGTAGACCAATTACCATATAGTAAACTGGAAAACCTATAAGAGATCTGTATACATCACAACCATAACCCTCACACCCCAAGAAACCAGACCATGTGATTTTATAGGTGAGTTTTGGAAAATCTTGAAGAACAGATAGTTCATATATAAACCGTCCCAGGACACAGAAGAAGATAGTAAGTTTCTAAAATC
>NW_021901639.1:0-582 GCF_006229205.1 Suricata suricatta
ATGTATTGTCATACAGTAATGTCTCCATAATCATTAACTTCAGCACATCCCTGATGATAGTTAAAAGTGATATTTACTCTAAGTCTAAACCAAAGGCAAATCCAGAGCCGATGTCAAGTAGTCTGGAATAGTGTCAGTCTTGTGGGTTAAATGGTTTTCCCCAAAATGATATGCTGAAGTTCTAACCTCTGGTACCTATGAACATAACCTTATTAGGAAATACTAGCACCTTTGAAGATATCATCAAGTTCAGTTGTGGTCATGCACAGTTAGGGTGAAACTCATTGAGATTCTGAAATTACTACCCATAAACAAAGTTTAAAATTGCATGGACATGTTTTCTATTAGTGCAGGAAAGATATAACAATACAGAATTCAGTGAACTTTTAGAATATCTCTTTATTTTTCTAGTCTGATTAATGCTCATAATTGTAGTATCTAAAAAGAAAAAGAACCCTTATTTTTTTCTGAAGGTGAGCAGTCAAGCTGACATGGGCATCGACAGTTTCCAGAGAGTTAGGTTACCTCTGTTTCTATCCTTCACCATCCTAACTTGTGCTTATACCTTCTTATCACCATAAG
>NW_021901640.1:0-582 GCF_006229205.1 Suricata suricatta
GGCTGAGCAGGGCTGAGCTGGGCTGAGCTGGGCTGAGCTGGGGCTGAGCAGGGCTGAGCTAGGCTGAGCTGGGCTGAGCTGGGGCTGAGCTGGGTTGAGCTGAGCTAGGGCTGAGCTAGGCTGAACCAGGCTGAGCCGAGCTGGGCTGGGCTGAGCTACATACACCAGGCTAAGCTGGGCTGAGAGGGGCTGAGTGGGGCTGAGCTGATCTGGGACTGAACTGGGCTGAGCCGGGCTGAGCTGGGCTGAGCCAGGCTGGGCTGGGCTGAGCTGGGTTAGGTTGAGCTAAACCAGGCTGAGCTGGGTAAACTAGTCTGAGCTGGGCTGAACCAGGCTGAGCTGAGTTGAGCTGAGCTGGGCTGAGCAAGGCTGGGATTGACTGTGCTGAGCTGGGCTGAGCGGGGCTGAGCTAAACCAGGCTGGGCTAGGCTGAGCTTAGCTGGGTAGCACTGGGTTGAGCTGGGCTGGGCTGAGCTGGGCTGAACTGGGCTGAGCTGGGCTGGGCTGGGCTGGGCTGATATGCTAGGCTTAATATTGGAGCTGATTAATCAGGATACTGAGGTTCCCCAGCAGAAATGGACT
>NW_021901641.1:0-582 GCF_006229205.1 Suricata suricatta
AAATGTTATTTATTTAGAGAGAGAGCACGGGAGTGAGCAAGAGCGTGCATATGCACAAGCTCAGGGAAGACGCAGAGAATCCCAAGCAGGCTCCACACTGTCAGCGCAGAGCCCAGTGAGGGACTGGACCCCACCAACCCCAAGATCATGACCTGAGCTGAGGTCCGGAGTGGATGGTTAATGGACTGAGCCACCCAGGAATCCTTCCTCCTCCCCCGCCCCCACCCCAAGCCCTTGCTCCCTGGCTTCTGGTTTGCCACCCACTCCATTTCGTCCTGCCCTCTCTCAGCCCCTCCCCCCAACCCCAGCCCCTGGTGGGGGGACCTCTCCCAGGTTCAGGGCTTGCTTGTTCAAAGCTCGCCTCCAATCCAGTTGTGGGGCAGAGACAATTTGCAGATGCTGGTACCTGAACTTGTACCCGTGGCTGCTCCACTCCGCCCATCCCCCACTTCAAATCCCCCCAGGATCCAGGCACTTTTCACTCAGCTCCATTGTGATCCCCACCAGCTCGGCTCCCTCCGGCTCCCTCCCTGCTGGTCTCAGCTCCTGCCTGTGGCTACTCCCATCCACCCCCCCCCACCC
>NW_021901642.1:0-582 GCF_006229205.1 Suricata suricatta
CCGTGTCCTCTCCTGTGTCGTGTCCTGTGTCCTCTCCCACCAGAGCTGCCCTTCAGGGTCTACACACTTTTCCCGTCAGGGGATGGTGCCCGAGGCCCCATGGGCCCCAGTGTGGGGGCAGCTGACCTCCCATGACTCCTTCGCTGAAGGGGACGCTGGCCAGGACACAGCCCGGGCAGCAGGGAGGCCTCCAGCCTGCTCAGGGCAGCCCCCTCCCCACCCGGCGCCCCCCCTGCAGCCAGGAGGCAGGGCCCCAAGCCAGGCCTCTTCCCTTAGACGCCTGCACTCTGGGCCACCTCTTGACGCTAAATTTTCTGGAACTTGCCACCTTGTTTTCTAGCCTGTTCCGTGATGTGGCAACAGCCCTGCGGCCCAGACAGCGGGTAAATATTTACAGGAGTCGGCCTGACGGCGCTCGCCTCTGCAGCTGGCGGGGGGAGTCCCGGCTGCCAGCCCCGCGCACACGTGCTTCCGGCGGGGTCCGGCCCCCTGGAAGGCCAGGAGGCGGGGGCTGCGGGCCCTTAGACTGTGTGCTTCCCCCGAAGACCACCAAGGCCTGTCACCCCACAGCCACCAGGTCTC
>NW_021901643.1:0-582 GCF_006229205.1 Suricata suricatta
AAAAAAATTAACTATCACAAACCCACTGAAAGTTTTTTTGTTTCTTATTACTGATAATTTTTATGTATCAGAAATTCTAAAAAGTGTCAGTGATAAAAATCTATTAGTCATTCTAAACAATTTCTGTAGTTACTGTTAAGTTTTAATATTTATTATATAGCACATTTTAATTACCATTCAATAACTATATTCTACATGGAAGTTAATTCAGAGAAATCTGAGTTGGCTTTCAGTAAACATAGACTCATCTATATGGGCATTTCCTCAAGTAAATTCATAAGAATTCAGGGTAATTCAGAGCTTTGGGCACAGTTCATGTCTACAATTCCTTTGGCCTATAATTCTCATTTAAATAATTCTTAATTTTTTTTTTGCCTGCAGATGAATATGGCTTTATTCTGGTCCATTCCAAACTCTTAATTATTAATAAGCAGTGGTAGCACAGGACTTATAAGGATGAAGAAACAGAACCTGATTGCTTCAGTGTTGTTATTTTGTGTGATTAGTTAGAGTTTTCATTTGTTTGGAAAACTTGAGTGGAACAAAGTGCAAACTTGATGTGTAATATTTTGGGTTGGTAAG
>NW_021901644.1:0-582 GCF_006229205.1 Suricata suricatta
GACCATCCCTGTGGTCTTTGTCCTTGAAATACTTGTCCTCTTGTCTTCAGTGACAAGATATTTCTTAATTTCCCTCCTGCATATTTTCTGGGTCCTCTGTCTCTGCCTAACACTCAAATATTCTTTCATTATTTTCTTTGATTAATGGAGTAAATTTCTTTCTAGAAAATTCTCATATTTTATTTTATTATATTCTATATTTCTTTTGAATGGGGAGGAGAGTAGATTTTTCACTCGACTCAATATTGCAAATTATCTATAGGTTAATTTAGGTTTCATAAATTTCTTCTTTGCATCCTGATACATCACTACTGTATTTATATATGTGAATTTATTTTTACTTATCTCAAATTAAATTGTGGTTACTTTTTAAATTTTTTATGTTTTTATTTTGTTTTTGAGAGAGAGAGTGCAAGCAGGGGAGGGGCAGAGAGAGATGGAGACACAGACTTTGAGGCAGGCTTCCGTCTCTGAGCTGTCAGGGCAGAGATGGACTGTAAGATCATGACCTGAGCTGAAGTTGGACACTTAACTGATTGAGCCACCCAGGTGCCCCTAAATTGTGGTTATTTAATCTAAAGT
>NW_021901645.1:0-1338 GCF_006229205.1 Suricata suricatta
TGTCTCTCTCTGTCTCTCTCTCTCTGTCTCGCTCTTGCTCTCTCTCTCAGAAATAAATAAAACATTAAAAAAATTTTTTTAAATACAAACACGAGGTTTTCTCCTGAATTTCCAGGGATTGCCCAAGCTTCTGGCATACATAAAAGATGACAGTAGCACTACTAGAATCTAACAGTTACTGCGCATTTACTGTGTACCCGATTCTAGGTTAACACTCCACGTGGATTAGCATTTCTAATCAGCACAAAAACCAATGGCGTGAATGTTGTGCTGATCCCCACCTTTTTAGAGAGGCTGTGTCGCTTGCTCAGGGTACACAGCAGGTAAAGGACAGACCCCAAGCAGTCTGATTCCAGAGGTACCCTCTTAGGGGCAAACAAAATGATCTCTCTCGGGGGGCCCCTCAAGGGGCTCAATAAGCGAATACTAATTACTGCTTGAGTGACTGAGGCTGTTCCTGCGATTCAATGTCCTCCTCTCGGCCTGTCAAATCCCTTTTTGGGACTCAGTTTCCCTGATACCTCACTGTCTTGTGGATACTTTTTTGGGGGACAAATTTTGCTGCTTTTTCCTCATTCTTGCCTTACTGATTGTTGGCTGACTTCCTATCTGCTGTCGTGGGCTCCTCCGGGATGGGCCTGTGTCTTCCTGGGTGGTAATGTGTTTCCCAATCTGCTGTCTCTAGATGTTTCCAGGCATGCAGTCAGGTGCTCGCTCAATGCTAGGTTGACTGAACAACAAAAGGTCAAGCATTGTTTCTGAAAATGTTCCAAAAGTGACTACAGAATCAATATGTACAAAACCACTGACCTATAGAACCATACATGCAGAAGAAAATGTATGGGTGACTAGAGTGAAGAGAGTTATGCGGAAAACACTTTTTAAAAAAGTGACTCTCACCCTTCCCTCAATTTTGACTTTAAAAATGTTTTCATGTTTATTTATTGGTGGGGGATGGGAGGGACAGTGAGGGAGGGAGACACAGAATCTGAAGCAAGCTCCAGGCTCTGAGCTGTCAGCACAGAGCCCAATACAGGGCCTGAACTCACAAACCATGAAATTATGACCTGAGCTGAAGTTGGACTCTTAATGGACCAAGCCATTCAGGCTCCTGGCCTCAATTTTGACTTTTAAACATGATGTAAAACTTAACAATTTATTATTAATGTATTCACTTAGTGAGGCAGAGTGTACACTCGGTGAATTTTGACAAATGTATCACCACCAAGTGCTGATGCATAGGAGCACATGTACCCCAATGTTCATAGCAGCACTTTCTACAATAGCCAAATCATGGAAAGAGCCTAAATGTCCATCAAGTGATGAATGGATCAAGAA
>NW_021901646.1:0-582 GCF_006229205.1 Suricata suricatta
TGTATCCGTGAGTATATATTTTAACTTGGAAACTATATAGTGCTATTTTATATCTGTATGTGTTTTAATTTACATAAATGATATCATGCTGTGTATTTTTTTTCCTGTTTGTGATTTATTTATCTATCTATATATTTCCTCAACACTGTTTCTCAGATTTCCCCGTATTGCTTTCTCCTCTTCTAGGTCATGGCTGTCATGTGCTGCAGAGATTTGCACAGATGGCACTGTCCCGATGCCCTGAGGTGCTTAGGTTGATTCTGACTCCCTGTTCTTACAAACAGTACCGCCGTAAGCACATCTGTCCCTGCCTGTAGCGTTTCTCTGGATGTAGATCCAGAAATGAAATTGCTGGGTTACAGGGTACAAACGCACTTCGTCTTGGGGCGCCTGGGTGGCTCAGTCGGTTAAGCCTCCGGCTTCGGCTCAGGTCAGATCTCACGTTTGTGGGTTCGAGCCCCGCGTCAGGCTCTGTGCTGACAGCTAGCTCAGAGCCTGGAGCCTGCTTCCGGTTCTGTGTCTCCTTCTCTCTCTGCCCCTCCCCCTCTCATGCTCTGTCTCTCTCTGTATTAAAAATAAATA
>NW_021901647.1:0-582 GCF_006229205.1 Suricata suricatta
GGTTAAGCCTCCGGCTTCGGCTCAGGTCAGATCTCACGGTTGTGGGTTCGAGCCCCGCATCGGGCTCTGTGCTGACAGCTAGCTCAGAGCCTGGAGCCTGCTTCCAGTTCTGTGTCTCCTTCTCTCTCTGCCCCTCCCCCTCTCATGCTCTGTCTCTCTCAGTATCAAAAATAAATAAAACAAAAAAAATTAAAAAAAATTATAAGAATGTAAGCATCGCACTACTTTATAAAACTAATGATGACATCTTTGGAGAAGTGTCTGTTCATGTCTTCTGCCCATTTCTTCACTGGGTTATTTGTTTTGTGGGTGTGAAGTTTGGTGAGTTCCTTATAGATTTTAGATACTAGCCCTTTATCTGATATGTCGTTTGCAACTCCCTCTTCCCATTCTGTCGGTTGCCTATTAGTTTTCTTGATTGTTTCCTTTGCCTTGCAGAAGCTTTTTATCTTGATGAAGTCCCAAGGGTTCAGTTTTGCTTTAATTTCCCTTGCCTTGGAGGATGTGTCAAGTAGGAGATTGCTGCGGTGGAGGTCTAGGAGGTTTTTCCCTACTTTCTCCTCGAGGGTTTTGATGGTTTCC
>NW_021901648.1:0-582 GCF_006229205.1 Suricata suricatta
TGTGATTTTAATTGAGGCTATTCATCACTTGGAAGGCAAGATTCTTCCTTGGTTTTGCCTTTTAGGATGTCTTCATGTTGCAGGTTAATTGGTTCTAAGTGGAGGGTGTAGAGGCCCCTACAGAGCCTCCTTTCTTTTCACATCTTGGGGATCACTGTCCAGCTTTGTTTTACGTCCAGTGTCTTGAAAACTGATGTTTGTTTCTTTTTTTTTTTTTTTTTTTTTTTTTTTACTTTTATTTATTATTGAGAGAGACAGAGCACGAACGGGGGAGGAGCAGAGAGAGAAGGAGACGCAGAATTTGAAGCAGGCTCCAGGCTCTGAGCAAGCTGTCCGTAGCGTTTTCTTAATATAGGCTCTTTTAGGAATTGAAAATATTGTGCCTGGTTGAAAGATAATTAGGATATTGGAAAATCTTTGGAAGTTTTTTTTCCTTGGTAATATCACTCAGATAGAGGGAGTATAGGCAAATAAAATGGAAAAGGTCATTTGGCTTTCTTTGGGCTGTTTCCCCAGTTTGAATCCTGGCCAGGCCCAGAATCTTTTCATTATTTTTCTCATCACATTTGTTATTTGGCCTTA
>NW_021901649.1:0-582 GCF_006229205.1 Suricata suricatta
ATCCTGTTCCAGACGTTTCTAGGAAATGGAATCATAAAATAGGCGGTCTTTTGTGACTGGTTTCTTGCACTTAGGGTTCGGTTTCCAGGGTTCCTCTGTGTGGTAGCGTGCGTCAGTGTCTGTCTCTTTATACGGCCAAAGGATGTTCTATTGTATGGATCTGACACTGTCTCAGTCCATCTGAGATGCTATAACAAAAAAATGCCATAGAATGGGGGGCTTCTTTCAATGTTTATTTATTTTTGACAGAGAGAGAGGGATGGAGGGAGGGACAGAGAAAGAATCCCTAGCAGGCTCCTCACTGTTTGTGCAGAGCCCGATACAGGGCTTGATCCCACAAACCTCAAGATCACGACCTGAGCCAAAAACCAAAGAAATCAAGGGTCGAACCCTCAACCGAGTGAGCCACCCAGCGCCCCTAGAGTGGGGGGCTTCTAAACAATTCACGTCTCACAGCTCCGGAGGCCGGGAGGCCAAGGTGAAGGTGTTGGCAGATGCGGAGTCCGCTGAGGGCTGTCTCCCTGGTTCGGAAATGGCCGTCTTCTTGCTGTGTCCTCACGTGAGGAAGGGATAGGGAGCTCT
>NW_021901650.1:0-582 GCF_006229205.1 Suricata suricatta
CCCCAGCTTTCACTCATATTTTAATCTGTCTTCTTGGTCCTTTCTTTTAACTAGTCCCCTCCTGTTTTCAGATTCTTGATTTGATTAGTTGTTTCCCTTTGTTTATATAGAAAATGTTTAACTTTTATTTTTTTATAGGAATATATATATCCCCCCTCAAAATGTCTGTTTTTAATCAGGAAGAAGAACTATGTAAGAATCAACATGAGAAAGTAGCAATCCCTCCAAAAAGTATATAACCATCATGAGGGTAGGAACTATAGAGGCTAATTTTTGTTCTTGTTATTTAACAAGGTGTATAAATAAAATCCAAAGCAATGAATAAATGGGTTCTAAAATATTATGTAATTTCTCATTGAGTTAAACAAACATGATGAATTTCAATAATTATTGGATGGCTATATTTTCTCAAGAATATTAATTCAAGCATTGTAGATACAACACTGTATATATAACTCATTAGGGAAGAGGTATAATATCATTAGTTTATTTTTTTTATCCACTAATTGAACAAACATTTATTGAGTGCAGGTTGTGTGACCAACTATACAAGGATCAAGGGCTGTACATGTTAAAGGGGTT
>NW_021901651.1:0-582 GCF_006229205.1 Suricata suricatta
GTCATGGAAATATAACCTGACTCCCTGACAAAATTTTACCTTACGTGACCTCATAAATACGCTGTGCACTTCATCAAGCAGGCTAAGGGATCTCTTCTGTCTACGCTGAAGGAATAACACTGACATTTGTCGAAGGTCAGGGCTTCAGAAATTTAATCCATCTGTGAACTAGTATTTTTATATCGTGGCAGTAGAAATCACAAAATTTTTTTAAAAAAGCACATGTTTTAGTTCTACCAAGAGTTTCTAAGCACATTGTTTTTGTACTAAAATCCAATCTGTTCTGCGTTTTTGACTGAAAACGAAATGTTTTATTTTTAGGAAAAAGGTCTATTTTAAGGATATCTGTATAGAAGAAAGGTCTAGGAAATTTGTAAGCTTTAGGACAGGCTTTCCCGCGTTCCCTGAACTGACTTAAAATGACTCCACCATAGCACACATCTGAAATGGGCCCTGGAGGAAGAAAGCCGTCCACACGCCACAAACCTGCAGACCATCTACTGAAACTACTGTGCGAGGAGATGTGTGGGAGGGAGACATTAGAACTGGCCTGCACTGTTGCTCTTTAAAAAAGCCATCAGA
>NW_021901652.1:0-582 GCF_006229205.1 Suricata suricatta
AGATATAGACCCTTTAGGGTCATGCTAAATAATCTCTAAGATAAAAATACTCCAAGGAACTAATAGTTACACATTTCCTTCTGAATAATAAACAACTAATATAAGATACTACAGAGCAATACAGGCTCTACCCTAAAACACATATAGAGTTCCAAAATGGTTTGAGCTATTTCAAATCCAAAACTAATAACCACCTTTATTTATTTAAGATGTTTAAAAAGAAGGTCTACTTCAACAGAGGAGGTAGATGACCTAGAAAACTATGAGAGTGCTGCTTTCCTCTATCAATAAACCAATGACAGATGATATACAAAACCACAACTTTCCTTAATCCAAAACAACCAGGTAAAATGAATTACAAAGATGACAAGTTCGTTTAAAAGGGACATACACGTATTTTATCTTTGGCAAAGCATGGAAGAAAGAAGGGGCATTGGTACAAAGGAATAAAAAGAAATTAGCTAAAATTCTAATGAATGTTTAAAGGACAAGCATGGACTAACAGAACTCCAGACACATGGGATTCCACATTTGCTCATCACTTTTGTCCATGGCCTCCATCAGGTGCTCATGAGAAAGACT
>NW_021901653.1:0-582 GCF_006229205.1 Suricata suricatta
GGTGGCAGAGCGTCTGTAAAGGGAATTCTTTTTGCAGTCCGAGGGCCATTTTGGCATAGGCAAACAAAGAGATCACTCAGTAACACTGGGATTTGTATGACCATATTTTTTGCCAGGAAATATTTACCCCATAGTCTAACACTGTCTGTTCCTAAATTAGGATTGGCAGTTACCATAATTCTATGGCATTAATAGATTTGTTTTGGGAAATAAGTGTTCTGGAGATGTACTGTAACAGCTCACCACTGAACATGTTCTCCAAGGAGATCATATGAATGGGAAACTGAGCGTGGTTCTGCGAGGTCCAGAAAGTACAGGACTCCAACTTCAAGCCCACCTCAAAATTTTATCCCATATTGGTTTTAATAGATGCTTTCCCCATCCCAGCTCTGGAGCCATCTCCAAAAGCCCAAAAAGACTGGCTGGGGGTGGTTTTAGGCAAACTTCAGGAATTACAGAAGGGTGTGTGTGTGTGTGTGTGTGTGTGTGTGTGTGTGTGTGTGTGTATGTACAGTTTCATTGGACATGATCACCAATCTTAAAAAGATGTACTTTGTCAAATATTGTCAAATAACCCATATT
>NW_021901654.1:0-582 GCF_006229205.1 Suricata suricatta
CAGAACTTTTTCAAATATGCTATGTTTTAAAAATGAAGAAATATGCTCAAATGCATCCAAAGTATGTCATATAGACAGAAATGTATGTTTAGTTCTATATTTATTTTTTTGTGTGTGTTTAAAAATGATTCTTTACTTTACAAAAAGATTCATTTATCACATACAATCTTTCTCATAGCTCTCACATTGCATTTTGAAATTGGATTCAGTGTCATCCTAAAAAAACGTAATTACAATCTCTTAGGACCCATCTATTACATAAAGTGAGAACCATTTATATATTCATTTGATTACAAATTCAACAAAGTCCTTCTTAAAAATACTTCAGAAATTATTCCATCACTTTCTTCTCTTTGAAGTCTAAAACCAGCTTGTGCTGTCACCAAAGATAAAGAAATAAGACTATGGCCAACCCAATAGTCAAGCAAATGTCTTTAAGTCTTTTCAAGAGACAAAAATCAAACTAGAATTCTTGATTGCAATAAAAATCAGACCAATGGCTATAATAATTGATTAAAATAATCATTTTTCTAATTTATAATAACTACATCCATTTAAGTTCATAATTTACTTAAAATATCA
>NW_021901655.1:0-582 GCF_006229205.1 Suricata suricatta
TGTGGGCAGTAATTATGACAGAGAGAGCACTTAGATGTATAACAGAAACTGAACTGCATGTTCAGAGGCATTTCAAGAGGTTCTCAGGAGCCGTCTTCTCCAGGGGTTTCCCACTTGCTTTCGGAACTTAGACCCCTGCACCAGTCGCATCACTGCGCCGGCGTCAGAAGCGCAGTGGAGGAAATGAAGCAAGTAAAATGTGTCTGCTCCCGGAAGGACCTGTGCGCCGACAGGGAGCGGAGTTGGCATCTTAGAGACTTGCATCCTGGTCACTTGTCTTGAGTGGCTCGGTGGTGCCCGAGGAGGAGTCCGTGCTGCTGGGGGTGGTGGGGAGGCCGTGAGGGGGAGGACGACGGGCTGGGGGACAAGAGTGAGGCCACACAGGGAGGCCTGGCCGATTGCAAAGAGGTGCTGGGGTTTTATCGTGCGCGGGAGGGAGACACGCGTGCGCGTGGAGGACTTGATGCAGGAGAGATACTACCTGGGCATTTCGAGATCTCTGGGCTGCTCTGCAGGGGGGTGGGGTTGCGAGCTAGATCTCGGGAGCAGGTGGGTGTGCTGAAAGCCTTGGAAGACAGGAGG
>NW_021901656.1:0-2835 GCF_006229205.1 Suricata suricatta
CTTTCCCCTGCTCCTCTCCAGCCAAAGCCCAGCCTGGCTGCAGAGCTGCTGCTGTTGCTGCTGCTTCTTTTAATGTTTTGTTTTTTTGAGACGAGGAGGGGCAGAGAGAGGTAGGCTGAGGATCCAAAGCTGGCTTCATATTGACAGCAGACAAGCCAATGTGGGGCTTGAACTCACAAACCGTGGGATCCTGACCTGAACTAAAGTCGAACAGTCAACCGACTGATCCACTCTGGCGCCCCTGCAGAGCTTCCTTTTATGAGTACAGGCCTGCTTGTCCCCTTGCCTTCTTGCCTGCTCCTGAAACTGAGGTCACTGGCTACATGGGTCTCTGTTGCATTCTGTCCATCCCTTGGGACAGCACACTGATTCTTAGGGCCTAAATGATAACCGTTTATCCATAACTGTTTGGTAGTGGTGATTTGTTTGGCCAGGCCTGGTGGACATCAGATACTTGTTGACGTGACTGCAACGTGCAGTGAAGAGCCACAGAAACACCTTCAGTGTGTACTACCCTTGCTGATGGGTATGCTAGGAGGAGCCCCACGGATGCTGTAGGTGCCCTTTGGCCGCTTAAGCCCTACAGGCTCCCCTGAGGGAGCCAAGGCTGTTGTGCCCACCTGGCTGGAGTTGCTGAGGCTCATAGGTAGTCAGTATGGGGATGAGGGCCAGGGGACCAAGTTCCTTCCTAATTTTCTGAACCCCCAGATCCCCTGGACATGAGCTTCTGGGTAGTGTTACAGGTGCCTGGTTCTTGTGATTTATTTTACACATTTTTTGAAATGATCACTGAACAAAGCAGAACATTTGTCTCCTGCCAAGAGCCAGAGAACTTCAGTCCTTCAGGAGACATAAGCTTGCCATTCATTTTCATGATCCTGATTTTGAAGAAACCTCTTTGTCCTTTCTTTCCTGAGTCTGTTTGAATATGTCCAGGGCTAAGAAGCTTACCTCTTTTGTGTCCACACAGTGTGACCCGTGTTGGACAGGAGTTTTAAAAAATTTTTTTAATGTTTTTTATTTATTTTTGAGAGACAGAGAGAGACACCATGAGCAGTGGAGGGTCAGAGAGAGAGAGACACACACACAGAATCTGAAGCAGGCTCCAGGCTCTGAGCTAGCTGTCAGCACAGAGCCCGACACGGGCCTCAACCTACGAACCGTGAGATCATGACCTGAGCCGAAGTTGGATGCTTAACCGACTGAGCCATCAGGCACCCCTGGACAGGAGTTTTAGACTCAAATCTTCTCCCTCTGCTTTTATTAACCCGTGCTGCTCTTGTCATTCAGATATTTCCTGGGAGTCCTTCACTATCTGTTGTTGGTATAAGGATGAGGTGCGAGGTTCTTGAGGGGATCAACTGGAGCTGAGACTAGTAGGTGAGGAAAGTGTCTAGGTATCCATAATGTGGGCTGTTGTCTTGTCTCTGGCTCCCTGAATGGCTCACCCTTTCTAGGTCCCCAGCATCTCCAAGGTCCCTGGGAAGAGCAGCTGTTTCCATGTAGCTGTCTCAGGCTCCTGCTTGCCGTGATCGGGTGGGGAGATCAGCACTACATTTCTCCAAAGCCATAATTTATGTTAGTAGTAGGGTGATAGGGCAAGTGTCCCCCATTAGAAGTGTACTGAGGGTCCCTCCCCCTGTACCCAGGACCTACGTGACAAACAGTGACAAGTGTCCTCTGATTCCTCTGTAGGAGCTGATTGACCTCAAGATGCTTCAGTGCAAGAGAGTTGTTAATGGTGAGTGCATGAGTGCAATTCTGGTCCCAGGATGGTGCCTGTACCTGGTCAGGCACTACCACTGCCCCTGCCTGGGGTGACCGTGTCCTTCCAGCGTGCTCCTTGCCTGGCTGTGTGATTGTGTGAATCATGTGCTCCTTTGAAAAGAGCCACCACTCTCCAGAGACTGTGACGAAGAGCCAAATGTGGAACAGGCCGAAGTTCCCTTGCACCCCAGGCTTGCTGGTGTAGAAATTGACATAGACAAGCCTTGATCTGGGGATGGCTTCAGCATTGTTTGTGGCTCTGCCACCCGATAGCTGTGTGACTTTGGGCAAGTCATATGACCTCTCTGCCTCCTTTTCTTCAGCTGTAAAATGAAAATGAAAACGAAAATCCCTGCTTTGCTTAAATCACAGGGTTGGAGTGAGACTCAATTAAGATCAGGTACACGTACGTATTATGCAAATAGAAGTGGTTGTGCTAACTTGTGGTTTTGCTGGTTCTTTATTGATGAGGCCGATTGTTTTGATTTGAGTTGTGTTGTTTGAAGGTTTGAAATGTATGCACATTTGTGATACCTTAATACCAGCTCACCAGAAGTTATGACTCAATTTTGTTTTTATTTTTAAAAGAATTTTTTAAATGTTTTTTATTATTTATATTTGAGAGAGAAAGAGAGTGACAGCACGAGCAGGGAGAGGGTCAGATAGAGAGGAAGACACAGAATCCGACGACAGGCTCCAATCTCTGAGCCAGCTGTATGCACAAAGCCCAACGCCGGGCTTGAACCTACAAACTGTGAGATCATGAGCTGAGCTGAAGTCAGACACTTAACCGACTGAGCCATCCTGGTGCCTCTCAATTTTGTTTGTAATCGTTTTATATTTATAGGTTTTTTTTTGTTAGGATAAATTTATTATTACAGACCTGTATAACCTAGAAAATGAAAACTCTCCATGATGAGAGGAATCATGTCTATTTCTTACACATTTAGTAAAGTGGGTATATACAAATAGAACATGTTTATATATACATCCTTTCTTTGAATTGGGCTATGCATATTTTGCCTCTTACTTTTTTGCTAGGACATTTTCCCATGTCAGTACCTACAA
>NW_021901657.1:0-1338 GCF_006229205.1 Suricata suricatta
ATAGCCGCATACCATCATAATTACAGGGTGTCCCCAACGGGGTCGCAGCGAGTGGCCAGACTACGTCTCTCGGGGAAGATGAGAGAATCCAGGTCACCTGCCCGTGGGGCCGGTCAGGACGCTGAGGGGCAGTTGATCCTGCACGTTTTAAAGACAGAGAAAAATATCTGAAACATCTGAGCAGTGATTTTCATTCCCAACAATATTGTGGAGAAAGTAGGCTGAACACACCACATATTTACACCCGGAAATGCAGAATACTATGTGACAATACGTAAGGAGCAAAATCCGCAGAGGTCAGAACCAACAAGAAAACCCCCGGAAACCAGAGGGGGGCCGACCACACCCGTGGGGGCTGTTGGTGCCAGAGAACCAGAGGTCTCTGGGAGGCTGGGAATTCAAACCAAAATCCTGACGCAAAGTCGAGACCCCCAAAGGGCTCCCCTCAGTCAGAGTGCACACGGAGAAAACCCCCCCTGGCAAAGGAGAAGGCAGCAAACAAGCAATCTCTTCCCGCGGGCTCTGTGTGGGGCCTCCTCCGGAAACCCGTTACCCCAGGCCCGTTCTCACCGGGGACTCGGGTTCGGATTTTTACTAATTGGCATTAATACCCAACAGCACATGTAATGAGGGAACGTTCTTCATAAAAGAAATGTCAGCTGATCATGTAAAAAGAAGCATGAAGCTAGAAAGTCAACTTTCTAGAACACTGTTGAAACTACAGATTCAAGAAGGGTTGTCATCTGTTGGGAAAGCCACTAGGCTTGTGATTGAAGGAACCAGGAGTCCAGAGAGCACCCACGTGCCACCGCACACTCCCTCCGAGTCAGCTAGTCCTTGGCGGGGAGGAGGGGCCTTGGGGAGAATTGCCCTGCACTTGGACGTGGGCGGCGCACCACCACGTGTCCCACTGGCCACGCTGGGCTGGCGCTGTGTCCCCTGCCCCCTGGGGATTCCCCAGGGGCTGCTTCTTCCTTGACTCTCGATTTGCTATTGATGAGGACAGATGTTAAGCTACAGAAATTGATTCAATGCCAACGACCCTTTTCTCAGCGGTGCAAATGAACTTGGGCTGGTGGAGAGGCGCCCCCAAAGCTCACGGCCTCCTCATCCCACAGGACAGGCGCCTGCGCTCTGTCTCCTGGGGCAGGTCCCCACCACACTGCCTCCCTCAGGACTATGGAGTCTTCTGTCTTCTCGAGAATCCTTGAACCAAGGGTACCAGGCTCCCTATTCCCTTATTCACGAGGGAAATAAATCCCTGCCACTGACTCACTTTATATTTGTAGGAGTCATGTTTTTAATTTTTGGAAAATTACATTTGACAAAGCATAATTT
>NW_021901658.1:0-582 GCF_006229205.1 Suricata suricatta
ACTTATTTGTTATTATCATTTCAATAAAAATAGCTGAGACTCAGAGGAGGGTGGCTCCATCTTTATTACATGCCATCCAAAATTAGAAACATTTCCCCCAAATCTCCTTGCAGCACACCTATACAGTAATCTCACCTCTCTTTGCAATTACTTTGTTGAACAGCTTTCTGATGGCGCATCATGTTGCTAGCCAGCTGTACGGCTAATGTAGCCAACCAAGGGATCTGATTTTAAGTACACTGGGTGAGTGGGTGTGTATTAGCATTGATTTTTCACAGCTTGTTTTGCTGTGTTCATCAGTTGGCTCTTCTCCCTTTGGATTCATTCACTCAGCACATTTCCACATTTGTACTTTGCTTTGCAATTATCCCTGACCAACAACTATTTGCAGTATGTGATGTTGCTAAACAGTTTTCAGGCAAACCCTGCTTTCCTACATCCCGGAAAAGACTGAATCTTTTTTAGAGTCCATTTAAAGTGGGCTGTATTTATGCACTGACCAGTGAAAAAGACAAACATGACCAAACAGAATCTCTCTTTTAGCATTTGAAATCCCTGAAATAGGTTGATGGTAAAAGCAAG
>NW_021901659.1:0-582 GCF_006229205.1 Suricata suricatta
TTCCTCCCCTCTCTCTTTGTCCCCTCTCAGGCCAGGAGCCTGGCTCCCGCTAATTTGCATTATGTTCTAGAAAGGAAAATTCTGTTCGCTTCTCTTGAAAAAGAGAAGGCTCCTCGTTCATGCCCCAGCTCCCACCTAAGGCCGCCTCCCCAGAGGAGACGGGCAGCTGCAGGAAACGCAGGACAGTGGAGGGAGAGCACGGGTCAGGCCGTGGTCCCATGGAGGACGCTCAGAAATACATGGTCATGTGTGTCTCAGGGTTTTAGGAAAATGAGTTACGTCTCAGTGTTTACAAAGAGAACTTCACATGGTAGATCCCATATGGGAACAGAGCACGGGCAGGATTCGGTCCCCAGACCCCCAGAGGTTCCTGGAACTCCTCTGGCCCAATGCCAGCCCCCAGACGCCCTAGGGAGCGATGCCTCCTCATCCAGGTACTGAGTGATTCCCACCGCTGAATGATCGTTCGGGTGACCTCTTCTCTTTGCCAGGACACCCTTGTGGAATTTGGCTCCTTTGATCCTTCCTGCCTGATGCCCGCCTGCCCAGATTACTGGACCTACTCGGGGTCCCTGACCACCC
>NW_021901660.1:0-582 GCF_006229205.1 Suricata suricatta
AGACTCTGCCATGTATTGTGGTAACAGCACAAGTCTCTACATACTTTGAGGATAGTAGCAATGGAGAAATAAACCATCCTACCCTACCCAAAATAAAATTGAGTTGTTGTCAAGCAGGGCAAAACGTCACAGCAACAACAATGAAGCTGAGAAATGGGAGGGAGTCCTACAAAGCTTGGGCAGCAGACAAGCAGTGTGCAAATTCCTACCCGAATATACTTGGCCTGTGCCGAACACGAAACCTGAAGTAAGGAATTTGTGTTTTCCTAGTTTCGGTCTGGTTATGCCCCCAAAAGCAAACACAAGGTATTTCAAAAGCACTTTTTTTGTTTTCTTAGACAATGATCAACACACAAAGAAACCAGGTGCACAAGGAGGCAAAGAACCTGACAGATCTACACTTTTTTTTTGCATATTCACGTTGTCAAATTACACAGTAGCTTATGAAACAACTTCGGGCGAGTTATACTATGAGAAACATTATGAGACTTTATTTAAAGATATTTAAGGGAGATTTAGGTCAATATATATATCATGCTCATCAGTCTGAAGACTCAATTATGTAAAACTATAATTATATAC
>NW_021901661.1:0-582 GCF_006229205.1 Suricata suricatta
CTTCCCATTTTACAGGTAAGGAAACTGAGGCAGAGAAGCTAAGACACGCATCCGGGATCACACAGATGATGGCCATCGGCGTCAAGAGTCAGCTGTCTACCTGGGATTCGCCACCCTGGGGCTCGGTCCACTCCCCCGCCCCCACACACCACCTCATGTCATCCCACAGCTGTGCTCTGATGTGCTCACCTCCTGCTTCACAGGCAAGGAAACTGAGGCCCAGGGTGCACACAGAGCTAGCCCGAGGTCCCACAGCCAACCAATGGAATTCAAGCCCGTGGGCCAAAGAAGGCCATGGAATTCAAGCCCAGGTCTCCCTTCCCCAAACCCACAGCGAAGGTGAGTCCCTCCTCCCTTCCCAGTTCAGAATCTGCAGGGGGACCCAGGGGATCAGCTGAGGGGAGGCGCTGCAGGACAGGGGCCAGCATGGGGTCTGGGAGGAGGCAGGCCAGGCAGCCAGTCCTCAGGTCCCCAGAGATCACCACTGAGTTCTGAAATGGTCAGGACTATGCAAACCTTGTCCTTTGCAAACTGGAGTCTCCTCCGAGCCTGGAGGGGAGGGAAGCAGAGGCCCACCTTCTC
>NW_021901662.1:0-582 GCF_006229205.1 Suricata suricatta
AAGAAGTTCATTGTGCTTAGAACACAGAGACAACTAAATAAAACACCCCCACCCCCCGCACCACCACCACCACCAAAAAAAAGGAAACATGAACAAAATGAGAACATAAACAGAGATAGGAAGTAAAAGGAACCAAGTGAAAATTCTGGAGCTGAAATTACATGGTATAAAAGGCAGAATGGGCAGAACATCTCTAAAAGTGGAGGAATAAATGACAATTTCATGAGATGAAGCTTCCGTTCATGGCCTACTTATGCACGCACAATGGTTATCTTGGTTTGGATTCCTCTGAGAGGCATACCCAGAGACATGAATTTAAGTGTGAGTTTTCTTTGAGGGATGATCCCAAGAAATACTATTAAGGAGGTGAATAAAGAAAGACAAGATATTATCAGGCCACCTTGGGCATCTTGAGCTTATGGGGACTCTGAGAGAAAATGTGGAACATGCCTCAAAATTATCTCAAACAAGAGACATTAGGAACCTGTGCATTTATCCTCCAAAACCTCACCTACCCAGCAACATTTGTTGGGGCCGCTTCCAAAGGTAGCGACCCCCAGCTCTTCTTGGTTGCCCTGTGTC
>NW_021901663.1:0-582 GCF_006229205.1 Suricata suricatta
TTTTAAAACCTCAGAATTTGGTTATCGATCTGAGTATGCAAAAAATATACACTTATTATAAATCAAAATCCTGTATTATATACAGGAGTATTGGAATAGGAAGTCATGAAAATTCTGTAAAATTCCAAATGGTTTCTAGAGCCATTTTTTAAAAATCAGAATGGGAATAATTTATAAAACCTAAATAATAATCTACATTCAGTTTCTACTCTGGGGTCAGTAAGCTTGGAAGTACTACAGATGAAAATTAAATCCTTGTTAAGGGTGACCGTGTGTGTGTAACCAAGGAGAACTAAGTTCTCTGCATTTTATGTCAGTAATTTTCTTCTAGTTAAAGACTCAGTAGAAAATGCTAGAACATTTACAACATAAATGAAATGTATCAAAACTGTCTGATGGCTGAGAAACAAACAAAAAAATATTACCTAAGAAGGGTGCATAATTTTTCTTCCCTATAAATAATCCTAGATTAAAACTGACACTCACAGTGGCACAAGAGCTAAATAAAATATAGGTCATTGTTTCTCATCACCGGGTATGGTTTTAGTTCTATTTAGGGATTTATGGAGGAAGAATAACTCT
>NW_021901664.1:0-582 GCF_006229205.1 Suricata suricatta
CTTCATTGTAAGTACACATCCTTTGTCTTCATCTTTGAATTAATCATGAAAACCTTCATGGCCACCAGGTTTTCCTTTTTTTTTTTTTATGTTTATTTATTTATTTTGAGGGAGAGGAAGAAAGCAGGGCAAGGGCTGGGAGAGAGGGAGAGGGGCCAGCTCTGCTTTGTCAGTGGGGAGCCTAGTGCAGGCCTCGAACTCAAGAGCCGTGAGATCATGACCTGAGCTGAAATCAAGAGTCAGACACTTACCCACCTGAGCGACCCAGGCGCCCCCACCCAGGTTTATCTTTTCGAGGAATTAGTCCATTTGGAATCACAGACACTAGAAGAAGATTATCTTACTTAGCAATGAGATGGATGGTGAGAAGTGGATTTATTCTAAGCCTTTACTTCAGGGCACCTGAAAGCTGCTAGAACCTGGGATGGAAAGCCTGGGGGCTGGCACCCCCGTTCCATGCATTCCCGTGACGTCACTGCAGATTATCCTCCTGTTCATGATTCTGGGCATCCGCCCCCTCACCTTAGGCCACATCGATATTCCTACTTCCCATTTGAATCCTAAGTCCTAAACGGAGTCCTT
>NW_021901665.1:0-582 GCF_006229205.1 Suricata suricatta
ACAGAAATGTTAGAAACCTGTAGAAAATTATCTCCCAATAATATGTAATCCTTGTGTATACATGACAAATTTTCCCATAAGCGCCCACTCTAGTGGCCACTCTGAATGATTGGACAGGGACCAGGACAAAATCCATTGGGTTATCCTCATGATGCATTTATTAAGGTTACTATCAATAGTTCAATAGCCCAAATGTTTGGTTTTTTTCCTTTAAGTTTCTGTACTGACTCCCACCAGACTTGGGGCTTTAATCCAGGCACATCTGTAAGTATTAGCTATTGCACAGACTCATTGTTGGGCCTCAAAGAGGAGGTTTAAGGTAATTCTGCCATCAAAAATAACCCTGGCCTGTGAGTCAAGGCTTAATTCAAGACTTGAATGATTTCTAGTGGTGTTTCCTTAAACATTTGAAGTTGATTTATGACCAGGACACCTTCCAGGTGGCATTTGTCCACCCCAGGGGATGACAGAGAATGGGTGTAGGGAAAACATCTAGAGGTGTTTTATATGGGTAGTACAGGTTCTAGGGCTGTCCCTTGATATCCTGATGAATGACTATCACACTGTGGTCACAGTCTTCTG
>NW_021901666.1:0-582 GCF_006229205.1 Suricata suricatta
AAGTTTCTTTGCTCTAAGTCTCTGACATTGCTGATCCTCATGGCCCTTTTCCACTTTTCACTGTTTAGGCACTTGCTAAAGCTCTTAGGTGTTTTTCCCTCATTGCCATCCATAGAGCATCTATGTCCCAAATCCACATTTCCATCCCCAGTACAAATCTCCACTATATTGTATTTGCTTTTGGTAAAACAAAGGATTGACTCCGATTGCCATGCACAAATTTTCTCCTGATTTCATTAGTGAAATGCAAACACATTGTTCGTATGAGCATAAATTAGTTCAACCCCTCTGGAAAGTATTTGTTAGTATATTAAAAACCTGAAAATATATCTTCTGGATCAGCATTCCACTTCCAGGCATACATATTCAATAGAAGAGAGTATATATGGACATCAAAAGACACACACAAGGGGTGCCTGGGTGGCTCAGTTAAGCATTTGACTCTTGATTTCATCTCAGGTCATGATTTCAGTTTTGAGATCGAGCCCCACATCAGGCTATGCACTGACAGCATCAAGCCTGCTTGGGATGCTCTGTCTTACTCTCTGCCCCTCCCCTGCTCATGCTCAGGGTCTCTCAAAA
>NW_021901667.1:0-582 GCF_006229205.1 Suricata suricatta
GTGATGGTGGAGGGCACTTATGGGGAAGAGCACTGGGTGTTGTATGGAAAACAATTTGACAGTAAAATATTATGGGAAAAAAAAGAACTAAATCTTAGAAAAAATAAAAGAAAATAAAACTAAACCCCAACAAGATCTTGTGTATTATCCAGAGAAACAGGGTCAGTTTCTCTGAATAGCTAGCTCCCCTCCCTCTGGACCACAGATATGCTGGTCTAAACTGGTTGGCCAACTCTTTTTGGCCACAATTGCTCAGTGTGGATGGGATGTCTATCCCTTAGGGCTCCCAGAGGGGCCCCTGCTTTTTGGATCTGCTTAGAGCCTTATTGTATTCATTTCCCAGGACTCCTGTCAGGACCACAGATTGGGTGGCTTACAGAACAGAAGTCAACTGTCTCACAGTGGTGGAGGGTGAAGTCTGAGATAAAGATGAGGGCAGAGTTGGTTCCTTCTGATGGCTTAGGAGAGGGTTTTTCCTAGGACTTGGCCACACCAGATATCTAAGAGAAACAGATATAAGTAACATGCCTGATAGAGTATTTAAAGGAATTACCATAAGGATACTCACTGGACTTGAGAAAA
>NW_021901668.1:0-1338 GCF_006229205.1 Suricata suricatta
GTGTGATAATTGAATGAAGTGTGAATTTAACACACTTAGAAAGTGCCTGTATGTTCATGTGTGATAATTGAATGAAGTGTGAATTTAACACACTTAGAAAGTGTCTGTATGTAGTGAGCACTATGTAAGTTCATGCTAACTGTGCTTGCAGAGTGCCTTCTTAGAGAAAAGGGCCTGATTGTTACTTTCAGATTAGTGCCTAGAACCAAGCATGACACATTCCTGTTTGAGTCCTAGTGAACACTTATTATCAAGTCCTCATAGGGAAGACATAGGAACCACCACTGGATCCCACTGTATATGTGATAGAGTCAACTGTTTTGAGTTTTCATTATAATCTATAGATTTAATTATTCCCAACAAACCATCTTTCTCCTTAAACAAGTGTATATATGTACATATACCCCTTGGCCATGTAGAACCCACATGACAGTTACTGTAAGACCACGGGTTTCTATCAAATAAATTCTGCTAAGTAAATTTTACCCAGCTTGCTTTAACATGCCTTACTTGATGTGTTTTCTACATGGTGAACGATTTCAGCTTATCCTGATTCTTAAAATTTCAGGATATTCAAATGAAGAATTAGTGGCTGTTCTGACCAATCAGCATAATTACAAAAGTAAAATTAATGTGTGCCCCTCTTCTATGAAGCAGAACTGATCTCCAGAGTAGATAAATTCAAAGTGAATATACTATTGTTTATTGAAAATCATCTTTGAGATAGGCACTGTATTACATTCAGTAAGATAGGCACTATCTTAAATCATTTACTTGTAGATCAAATTATCTCAATTTTAGCCCTTATAGAAAGATATGGTAGAGGTTAAAACAAAAAGGGAAAATACTTAAGTTCAATAATAAGTGATAATGGTGTGGTCTCCTGACTATGCAAGCTGGGCTTTCTACACTACTCTGTGCCTCAGTCAAATGCTTTCCAGTTTGTTTATTTCCAATAAACATCCCAGGCTGTCAGTGACTTTGACCAAGTTTTAGTCAACACCTTAATTCAAGTGCTTTATGGTGAAGCATTGGCAGAGTGAGAGCCAGTAATATCTACTGGCAATGTAATGAGTTGGGAGCGTTACCCTCCCTATGATGTCAGGCTATAATTCCTCTGAGATAAATAATCTATAGGAGACATGCTTGCAACCAACGGTCACCATACCTGAAGATTGCAACTCAATGCAAAATTTATATAAAAACTTTGGCTACGTGGTACCTGCATATAAAAATGCCTAAAGGAAGCATGTTCTTCTCTTCACCCCCTTTTCCATGTGTCTGTGATAGAGAAGTGAGCAAAAGTATAGAGACAGAAAAGCAGAGTGTAAGCATTCT
>NW_021901669.1:0-582 GCF_006229205.1 Suricata suricatta
ACTACCCCCAAATTAAGAATTTTTATTAATCAAAAGATATCATAAAGAAAGTGAAAATAAAAGCCAGATTATACTTTCTCAGAGAAAGTATTTGCTACATCTGTAACTTAAAAAGAATAAATTAAAAACACTTTTAGATATTATATACAAACATATATTTCATAACATGTTGACATATAACTAAGAAAACATTATATATAATATATAATATTTATAGAATGTATATCATTAAATTAATATAAATATTAAATAAAAGACAATCTGATAAAAATGGACTAAATGAATGAATAGGCATTTTGCAGAAGAAAAAGATCAAATATCAAATATACATTTAAAGATGTTGAGATTCTTTATTTGTTAGGAAAATGCAAGCTAAGAATACAATAGGATACAGTTTTACTATCACTACACTGGCGAAAGTTAAAACTGAAGTTACAATGTGTTGAAAAAAATGTGCATCAATTGGGCAGTAAGAATGCTTACTATTTAGTTTGGAGCATATTGGTACAATCACTTTAATAAACAAATTAATTCTACCTTTTAAATCTGAACGTGTACATGTTGTATTACTCATTAAGTTCA
>NW_021901670.1:0-582 GCF_006229205.1 Suricata suricatta
AATAATCACACAACAACCTTGCAAAATATGAAATTTATGTAAGTAAATCCACAGCCTTTGCTCAGGAATGAAATTTCATTTCATGAGCTAGGCATACTGTTTGTTTATTCCACTGAATGGAAGTAGATTATAGGCATTTCAACGAAAGAAAAAGATATTCAGTGTAATACAGAAGAAATTAATCATAAACATGATTTCTTGATTTCTATATAAAATATTCCCACTGAAAATATGGTAATATTTGCAACTTTTAAAAAACAATATTCATGTTTCATCTAGGGAACAAAATCAAAATTAATTGAATGGGAATATCCAAGGTTAGGGCTGCAACAGAATCATGACTTAATTAAAATAAAAATCTCCTGGTGTCCTTCAAGTGACACTATAAAAAATATCAGTAGAGAGGAGTATGAAATTAATTAAACATCACAGTGAATAATAACTCACATATGCCTTTAGTAAAATAAGCTGCAGTTTAAGTTAAACAAGAAGAAATCAGGCATTTTGCTTACCTATGGATAAAATAGACATTCAACATTTGGTATATATTGTGGGAATATTTTTGTTGAAACTTACATAATT
>NW_021901671.1:0-582 GCF_006229205.1 Suricata suricatta
AGAGTTCTTATTGCCTGCCATTTGGAAACACTATACATTTGGAAACCCTATTAGAATGCTCATTTCAATTAGCATCTATATTAGCAACATACTGTAATTGCTTGCAGGCTAAGGAAATCTGAAGAGAGGTCTTTAATCTGAAAAGAAACACATACTTGTATAAAAATAATAATAATAATAATAATAACAAAACAATGATATTTTCTATCCTTTGAAAGAGAAGCCAAAGATATTCTTTTTTATGAACTGAAATATTACATTAGCAGCATTTTATTTTTTGTTTCAAGTTGTTACTTAAAATTTCAGTTAGTTAACATATAATGTAATCTTACTTATATTAGCAGCATTTTAAATGAGCAAATTAAAACTCTCTGTAATGCTACTATCTATACTCCAATGCATTAATATAAGAGCATGGAAAAAACTAGTGCAAATAAATTATTTCTACCAAACTATTTACTAAAGTTTGAGAATTCTGGGCCACAATATTTTAACTATCTAGCATATATTTCCCCTGACACATTAATTAATGAATTAATCAATTAATTAATAGGTTAAAGTTTGTGTTAAATGTTATACTGA
>NW_021901672.1:0-582 GCF_006229205.1 Suricata suricatta
ATCCTGTCGATCTTTTTTAGTGTCTTAAGAGTTGGTTTGTGGCCATACAGAATGTTGCATGTGCACTTGAGCAGCATTCTGCTGCTGCTGGATGGAATATTATTCATATGTCTACAAGGTCCATTTGGTCTGTAGTGTTAAAATTGCATGTTAAGCTTTATTACTACAATAAAGTAGAAACAAGAACAAGGAGACCCAAGAAAATTTTAGGAGGTGCTGCATCTGTCTCTTACCTTGATTGTGGTGATGGTATCAGGGTATTTGCATGTGTCCAAACTTATCAAATTGTACACATTAAATATGTGCTCTTCTTTGCATATCAATTATACCTATATCAAGCTATTAAAGATAGTAACTATTCCTGATCCCTAGCGGACTTCCAACACAAAGAAGTGTATCATCCACTCTGATTCAAAACTGAGGAAATGTCACCTCTGAACACCTCACGGCATAATACAAGCTAAGGCCCAATGTTATGATAGGCACTATTTCTTGTTTGTCACCGTGTCCTTCCCAACACTACCTTTTCCTAATATTCTTCTCAGAAAAGAACACTTGATTGATGGCTACCCATTGCTCCTC
>NW_021901673.1:0-582 GCF_006229205.1 Suricata suricatta
TGGAGTGTCATTGCAACTACTGTATTGTAAATGATGGAAAATAATTGCATATGTTAAAAAATATGAAACTTTATAAAGTAAAAAAATAATAAAATTTTTAAATAAAAAATAATAAATAAATAAAATCACTGTAATAAAAAAAGAGAGAGAGAAAAAGAAAGAGGTGTTTAGATTAATCTCAGGCAGAATAACTGAGGAGTTTGGGATAAGAGAGAGTAGGAGCGAGCAAGATGGGTGCAGGGATGGGGTTGCTTATGAGAAACTGAAGACTAGGGTAGCCAGGCTGGCCAAGACACAATTTCATGATGTTTTTCTTTTGTGTAGAACATGATGCCATTTCCTTGTGATCCTCGTGTCTTCATTCTGCTACAGGTAGTGGTGGTGTGTATCTTTCATAGGGTTGCTGGAAGGAGCAAATGAGATCATCCACATAGGAGTCTGATCTATAATAAGCACTCAGTAAATCTTAGTTGTCAATAATAAGTAAAATGATTTGAACTTGTTTTGAAGGCAGGGATTTTGGAGACTGGGTACCAGTTTGGGTCAGTTCCAGAGTGGAGATCAAGGGATGCAGAGTGAAAA
>NW_021901674.1:0-582 GCF_006229205.1 Suricata suricatta
GCCCCCCCCCACCTCACGCTGTCTCTCTCTCTCAAAATAAACAAACAAACTTATTTTAAAAAACAAACAAACAAGGTGCCTGGGTGGCTCAGTCAGTTAAGCCTCCGACTCTGGCTCAGGTCAGATCTCACGTTGGTGGGTTCGAGCCCCACGTCAGGCTCTGTGCTGACAGCTAGCTCAGAGCCTGGAGCCTGCTTCCAGTTCTGTGTCTCCTTCTCTCTCTGCCCCTCCCATGCTCTGTCTCTCTCTATATCAAAAATAAAATAAAACACTAAAACAAACAAACAAAGAGTTGCATACTCTACCAACGGTTCCAGCCAGGCACCCCTGGGTGAACATTTTTATGCTTTGAATCCTGATTCGTAAAAACCAGAGTAAGCATTCAAGAAAGTTTAGCTATGGTCTAAGCACCACACATCTGTAGTCCTGGATCCTTCCAGTGACAAACTAATAAGTTTTATACCAGCATCTACCATTCATGGCATTTCTCCAAGGAACTTGTCCAAGACCTCAAGACCTACAGAGAGAAGAAGACAGCAGAGAAACAGGCGCCTAGGTGGCTCAGTGGGTTAAGCGGCTCAG
>NW_021901675.1:0-582 GCF_006229205.1 Suricata suricatta
GTTATCTTATCACTGAGGCCTTCCTTGAAGACCGTATATAACAATAATTCTTCTCCCCATTCCTGACACAAGTTCTTCTTCTACACCTAGCAGGAGATGAACTATTTTTTTCCCAATTATTCACTCCAATTCTACGTAAGAGGATTATACACCCTCACCTGTTGCCATGTGACTTTTGGTACCATTCTGCGAAAGGAATGCACCTGCCAGATTCATTGAAATCATACTTTGCTCTATGACTTGTTTGACCAGTAAAAAACAGAAGTGAAAGTGTTCTAGTTATATCAGAGGCTTTACTACTTAGCTTATGGTTTTATTTAGTTTCTTGTACCTTTTGGTCTGCCATGTTTTCTCCCAGATTAGTATAGTTAGAGTAGGACCACATTGGATCCCAGCCAATGTGAGGCACACTGATTTCAGAATTGTCACAACAAAATAAGTAAAACTAGTCATCTGGATATACTGTATATTGCCTATTTTATTTATTTATTGTCTTCCCTACAAAAATGTTACTACCATAGGAGGAAGGACTTGGTCTGTTTTGTTTTCTCTTGAATCCCTAGAACCTAAAATATCACCTGA
>NW_021901676.1:0-582 GCF_006229205.1 Suricata suricatta
CCATTTTCAAGAATACTTTTAAATGAAATCATTGTCATTTTTCTTCTGGAATATTAAAATAGCTTCTTCCTGCTTATATTTTTATGTCCCCTACAGTCTCCCAGAAGTGAGAGTGTTTAAATTGTAAGCCAGATCATTTCACTCTTCAGCTTAAAGCCTTCCACTGGCTCCCTGTGAAATAATAGAATAGAATATATTTATATCTCTATCCATAACTATATCCATCTATATCTGTCTGCCACAGTTCCTGGCACAGAACTCCTAAAACTCTTGTAATTTCCTAAGTTTTAAAAACACTATGAATATCTTCTGTTCTAATGTTTGATCTCTGACTAGTTCCTGCCACAGAGCTTCTAAACCCCTTGGAATTTCGTAGGTGATGGGAATATTTTTTGTATCTTTTGTTCTAATGAGGTGACTCTGAGTGGACTCCTGTTAAGGAACTGGTTACCAAAAAGACTAAGTAAGCCATGACTAGACCCTTACAAGTTTAGGAAGGAGAGGGGGCTGGAAATTGAGATTATGATCAACCATGACTGTAAAGGCTGCTTTTCGGCAAATAGGCTTCAGCAATGGAATGTA
>NW_021901677.1:0-582 GCF_006229205.1 Suricata suricatta
TTTTCAATTTGCTATTGGAACAAATGCATATCCTCTCCTATTCAAAGTTTTATTTTGAAGAGAAGCAGTTTCGCTAACCCATTGTCTTCTTTTAATGAGATTTAAGTTAAAACATAAATACAGAACAGACATAATGACTTTAATAACCATTAAAATATATGAGCAGTTTTGCAAGCTGGGTACCTGCCTTTGGGTAACAGGATTCATAACAGATATTACAAGGTGTATATATACAAACCAACTCACATGTGAATCCCATGTTATTTGGTCGGAAAGCCGTACACACTTAGTTAACAACAGACTCTGGAGACTTCTACTTCCAGGAAAGATGGACACTTTCCTTTTTATTTACATTTATATTTAAAATTGCATTTAGATGTAATTTTCTCTTTTCTTCTTACTAAATACAAAGAAAACATTATCTTAAAAAATCATAAAAAGAATCTTGGAGCACCTAGATGGCTCAGTTGGTTAAGCATCTGACTTTAGCTCAGGTAATGATCTGTCTGTTCGTGAGTTCAAGCCCTACATTGGGCTCTGCACTGATGGTGTACGCAGATAAATAGACTTAAAAAAAAAAAA
>NW_021901678.1:0-582 GCF_006229205.1 Suricata suricatta
AGGCGAGGCGACTCTTGACAGGGTTAGAGATGGGACTGGAGCCTCAGGGGGCAGAGACGAGGATCCCAGGGAAAGGGAAGGACATGGAAAGGGGCACAGGGCACTTGGGAAGCTGCAAGTCAAGGTCTGCTGGCGTGAGTGGGAGGAGGCCCGGGATGACCCCCGAGCAGTTGTGGGCCCGGGAGGTGCTCCCTCCACCTGTCATCCTCACGTCCTCCCAGCCGTGACCATCGTCATAAAAATAACAGGCCAGGACCTGCCACTGCCCGGGCGCTGCACACGTGCAAGGCACCCGATGTGACCTGAGTCACTCCTCAGGCCCCAGGCTCTGCGGGGAGCACCCCGAGGTGCGGAGCAGTTAAGGACATTTCCTAGAAGCTCAGCGTGGCAGAGGGAGGACTCAGACCCTGGTGTGTAGCTGCAGAGCCCACATCCAGCCTCTCCTTGACTTCCCTTCCCGAGATCACAGTCACCTCGTGTTTCCCCCTTGCTCCTGGCCGCGGCCCCCGCCCCAGACGCAGGGTGCCTGCAGCCCAGCGAGGCCTCAGGTTGGGGAGCAGTGTGACTGCCCCCGCCCAGCTC
>NW_021901679.1:0-1338 GCF_006229205.1 Suricata suricatta
TCTGAAGCAAAGGATTCTGAGGTCACTCACATGCTATCTATTAAGCAATCCTGTTTATGTAAGTACCACTTAATTAGAAGACCATTTTCAATAGAAGATTAAGGGGCTGTAGATTCATTAAGTAAAACATTAGAACATCCTCCTGTTTGGGGCCCCTGGTGGCTCAGTTGGTTAAGCATCAATCACACTCTGGCTCAGGTCATGGTCTCAAGGTTCATGAGCTTGAGTCCCTTGTCAGGCTATGTGCTGATGGCTCAGAGCCTGGGGCCTGCTTTGGATTTTGTGTCTCCTTCTCTCTCTGCCCCTCCCCCACTTGTGCTCTATTTTTTTTTCTCTCAAATATAAAACAAAAACATAAAAAAGTTTAGGACTTCTTGCTGTTCTAAGATTTTTCTTTGTTCTGATTTAGAAATACTTTGACTTTATAATATTAACTAGAACCATATACTGAAATGTTTAGCTGTTAACATCTTAATTACTGAGCAAAACAGCAACAATCATGCATATGATTGTAGGTATATAAGATTAATTTTCATTGCTTTAGTAAGTTTGTTTATTTGTTGTGCTCTTCGTCCTTTAGTCTCCGAAATGGATTGCTGTTAGAAAAGGGTTCTCTGCCTGTGGCTATCCATTCGTAACAGAAAGTACACCTTGGAGTTAGGTCTAGTTTTGCATCCTGGCCCAACATGTGATCTGGGTAGGTTATATAATGTTTGTGAGCCCCACTTCATTTGAAAAAAAAAGGGAGTTAATAAATAGGTGTCACATGGTTACTGTGAAGATTTATGAGATATTTTCAAAGCATATGGAACAAGTAAGTAATAAAGTATAATTTGTGTTTTTTCTGCCACAATTTTGAGAAGAAATACACATCTTATATTGAATATTACATGTGGTAATAAGGAAAAACTTACGTGTTATCCTCCTTAAAATCCTATTGAAGTAGAACATAATAAAAAACTTCTCTGAAGGTTGGGCTGTAAAATTAGCAATGAAGTATACTCTGAATCTCCTCAAAGATTTGGAAATGAGGTAGATGGACTGGTTAACAATTGAGTCACGTGTATGTAAGTTAATGTTGGCAGATAAGCAAATACTGGCACGTGAGTACCCCCTTGAGCGAGAGGCAAGGGAAAACATACTGACTTAGAGTATTACACATGGTTGTATATTTCTTACTCAATTGTATAGATTTTTCGTTGGGATATAACCATGCTGGGCCTGTGATTATATTTTATTGTAAATTTATACATTTTAAATATGGTGCAAACAATCAGACTTTGCTTGGTCAATGTGAGTCTCTTTCCTAAAAAAACAAAAAGTGTCTATATAATAGTG
>NW_021901680.1:0-582 GCF_006229205.1 Suricata suricatta
GGCATGGATTAGAATATGCTGCAGAGAGAGACACAGGAAATGAAAAGTCAGTGAGAGTCAATCTGGAGATGGTCTAGAAGCAGACCGGCAGAAAATAAACATTAAAGTCATACTATTTGGCATCTCCGTACTCTGTGACATTGTAGAGGCCTCTAAGAAGGTTCTCTAAGATTCTCCACTCCTGCCATTCATGCTCTTGTGGGATTTCTTCCCCATGGGTGTGGGTTAAACTAACACAGCCATGATCACTTCCAAGGTTAGATTATAAAAAGTCTGTAGCTTCCATGCTAAATGAGCTGTCTCCCATTCTTGCTTGTGCTCTCTCTTCTTCTCTCAGATCACTTGCCCTGGGTAAGTGAGCTGCTAACATTCCTGAGGCACGCCTGTGCCTACATGTGAGAAAACATGCATAGTCACGTGATAAACTTTTAAGTGAACGTAAAAGTGGCTTTCCAGGGCACCTGGATGGCTCAGGTGGCTAAGGGTCTGACTTTGTCTCAGATTATGATCTCACGTTTCATGGGTTCGAGCTCTGCATCAGGCTCTGCATTGACAGAGTGGAACCTGCTTGGGATTTTCTCT
>NW_021901681.1:0-582 GCF_006229205.1 Suricata suricatta
CCTTGTAACCATGCAAACCTGACTCCCAACCCTGCTCTGCCCTTCCCAGCTGAGTGCATTCAAGACAAACTGCTAACCTAAAGCCCTGGTTTTCTGTCGGTAATATGGAAATTCCTTTTGTTCCTACTTCTCAAGGTTTTTGTACAAATTAAATGCCGAGTTTATGTTTAGAAAGCTCTTAGCACAATACCTGGCACAGAATAGGTGCTCAGTGAATATGAAGTTATTCCCTTTAATAATCACAGGAAAATAAGGCAGACCCTCCCTACAGTCTTGTTTCATTTGTATTTGTTTTCCCCTGTTGCCAGAGAGATTAATCTTTTTTTTTCTTTTTTGTTCTCATGTTTATTGGCCATTTGTATTTCTTATGCAAATTGTTCATTTCCGTCATCCATTCTTTTAGGGTTTTTTGGTTTGTTTAGGTTTTTTTGTCTTTGGTTTAATGATTGGTAGTGGGACATCTTGGTACATTCTGAAATTCTTTGTTAATGTAATTTGCAGATTTTCTTTTCTTTTGGCTTTTTCTTGCTTTTGACTTTTTGATGTCTTTCAACATACAAAGCCTGTTTTTCTTTCTACACA
>NW_021901682.1:0-582 GCF_006229205.1 Suricata suricatta
TCACCCCCGCTGACTGTCTTCTTCCTCATAAAACAATGCCAGAGAAACCATGTTTTATGGCTCTGCAAATATAATTACACCACAGTTTATTATGTAAGCTAACGTAACAACTTGTGGGGTAAAGGAAAGGAGAGGCGTAACACCGTAGAGTAGAAAGCATGGTCCACAGACGCTGTAGGACAGAGCATCTACGGCAGATCGTGGGGACCTGCGGGGAGCCAGATGCAAGGAGGGAAAAGGTGTGTGTGTGCGTGTGCGTGCGTGTGTGTGTGTACACATGCGTGCGCATACATAATTTTTCGTGGTATTCCTGAAAAGGATGGGAGGGTCATTTTCCTCATGGAATAATGTTTTCTGGGAAAACACAAAAGCAGATGGTCTTCATTAGGAACACCATTGTCCGCATATCCCAACTATGAACAGATAAATCTCTCTTGTTTCACCCGTGCATTCCAAGGGCTGTAAATGATTACAGGATGTCGGGGTGGCTGCTAAACCAGAACCACACTTTGGCCCGCGTCCCCCCGGTGCGCTCGCCCGGGCCTTCCGGGGGTGCCCAGCCAGGCACGCGCCGGGCCCCCC
>NW_021901683.1:0-582 GCF_006229205.1 Suricata suricatta
ATAGTCAAATTACCTTTGACAAAGGCATTGATGTAATTCAGTGAGGAAAATAATTTCTTTTCAAAAATATGTCTTGAATGTCTGTATATCATATCCATATCTAGCTCCCTACCTCACATTACTTGCTAAAAATTAAGCTGAGATTGACCTTTTGTCACCCTGTGACTGGAAGCATGTTTGAAGGTCGTTGGTGCACTTGTGAGTGGGATCGATTCTTTGATTTCTCTTTCTCCTGCTTCTTTATTGGTGTATAAATGGAAGAGGTTTCTGTTCATTGATTTTTATATCCTGCAACTTTACTGAATTCGTGTATCTGTTCTACCAATTTTTTTTAGTGGAGTCTTTTGGGTTTTCTACATAAAGTATCATGTCCTCTGAAAATAGTGAAAGTTTGGCTTCCCCCTTGCAGATCTGGATGCCTTTTATTGCTTTTTATTGTCTGATTGCTGAGGCTAGGACTTGCAGTACTACGTTAAATAACAATGGTGAGGACGGACATCCCTGTCTTGTTCCTAAATATAGAGGAAAATTTCACAGTTTTTTCCCATTGCAGATGATATTAACTGTGGGTTTTTCATATAC
>NW_021901684.1:0-582 GCF_006229205.1 Suricata suricatta
GGCTGGTAATCATCAGTGTGTTTTTTGGTTTGTCTCTTTTTTTATTCATTTGTTTTGTTTCTTACATTGCACACATAAGTGAAATCTTATGGTATTTCTTTCTCTAATTGACTTACGTCATTAGCATATTCTCTAAGTCCATCCATGTTGTTACAAATGGCAAGATCTCAATATTCCTTATGGCTGAATAATGTCCCATTGTACATATATACCATATCTTCTTTATCCATTCATTTGTTAATGGACACTTGGGCTGCTTTGATAATTTTGCAGTTGTAAATAATTCTGCAATCAACATAGGGATGCATTAATCTTTTTGAACTGGTGTCTTTGTATTCTTTGGGTAAATGCCCAGTAGTGAAATTACTGGATCATATAGTAATTCTATTTTTAACTTTTTGAGAAATTTCCATACTGTTTTCCAGAGTGACTGCACCAGTTTGCTTTCCCACCAACAGCACATGAGGGTTGCTTTTTCTCCACATCCTCACCAACGCTTATTTCTCATTTTTTAATTTTAGCTATTCTGAAAGATGTGAAGATATACCTCCATTGTGGTTTTTATTTGGATTTCCCTGATGA
>NW_021901685.1:0-582 GCF_006229205.1 Suricata suricatta
CCGTCAGAGTCTGAGTTTGGGGCGTGAGGGGTCTGTTTTCTTTCATTCTTTTTGTTTATTTTGAGGTTTTATATTTGAGAGACAGTCTGAGCAGGGGAGGGACAGAGGTGGAGACACAAAATCTGAAGGCAGGCTCGGGGCTCCGAGTGTGAGCACAGAGCTCGACGTGGGGCCCAAACCCACAAACTGTGAGATCACGACCTGAGCCCCCCAGGCGCCCCGTGAGGGGTCTGCTTTCTGAAAGCTGGTGAACACTGGGGCCTGGCTGCATGGGGGCTCTGGCAGGGAGCCACGAGTCCCATCAGGAAGAGCCTCTGACCGGGTCTCCGGGGGGTCGCGGACCCCTGGAGGCCGGCCTGACCTCCCCACTCTTCTTACAGAAGTCCGACCCCGTGGTGTCCTACCGGGAGACGGTCAGCGAGGAGTCGAACGTGCTCTGCCTGTCCAAGTCCCCGAACAAGCACAACCGGCTGTACATGAAGGCGCGGCCCTTCCCCGACGGCCTGGCCGAGGACATCGACAAGGGCGAGGTGTCGGCCCGCCAGGAGCTCAAGCAGCGGGCCCGCTACCTGGCCGAGCGGT
>NW_021901686.1:0-582 GCF_006229205.1 Suricata suricatta
AACCTGGCATTTATTTGTAGCACACTGAAAAATTCCCAAGAGAAGATGATTGTAGAAAATTATTTTTTATCTTCGCAAAATAATTTCAGATCACACAAATAGTAAAGAGAATTTCTGATGATTTCTTTAGAAAGAAAACTAAAGCAAGGCCGCTGCTTTATATAAATTAACAAAGAAATGGAGCTACAGTCATTTAGAAAGAGTTCTTTCTAAAATAAGAGTGATATTTTTCTTTCTCTTTTTTTTTTTTTCTCTATGTTTTTTATTATATTTTCCGGTCTCCCCTCATCTTACAAGAAAGTACTTTATAATAAACCTCTATGTTCTATGTATTTATTTGAAAAGTTCATTAGTAGATAATTCATAGAAGATTCCTGTAGTCTTTCATGAGGTTACACTCCACTCTACTGTGTGTTGAGAACAATTCCATTAAAAGGGCATAGAATTAGCACTGTTATTTCACACAACCCAGCTTAGTGATTTTTTTTCTTTAATCTCTTACAAAGCTATTAGGAGCAAGCAAGGGACATCAAGGATTTTAAGAAATATATAACCCTAGTAAAAATATGAAAAGATTGAAAA
>NW_021901687.1:0-582 GCF_006229205.1 Suricata suricatta
TTGTCTAGGGAAAAGCTGCTCATTCCTGCCCTCCATTCTTTCCCTGGCTTACTGTATTTTCTAATACTAAACCTAAACGCATAGATAGGAAATAGGTGGAATGGTACCACTTTTTGACCTGCTTTCCTTTCACATTCTTTCAGTGTCATAGAAGAGGATCTAACTCCTTTTCGAGGAGGTATCTCCAGGAAGATGATGGCGGAGGTAGTCAGACGGAAGCTAGGGACCCACTACCAGATTATTAAGAACAGATTATACCGAGAAAATGACTGCATGTTCCCCTCGAGGTAAGAGCTATGAGGTAGATGTATTTTCTGACCTTCTTATATATGGGCTTATTTGATACTGTTCTTACAGAGAAATTAATTAGAGGGAACCACAGGTGAATCTCTCCTCACATTTCAGAGGGACTGCAAAATAGTGACAAATTCTTCGTGCCTGAGGATTTTTCTTTCCAACTCCCGCCCCCCTTTCTCCTATATTAAAGTCTGTCGCCTTTCTCTTCTTTTTTTTTTCAATAATTTATTGTCAAGTTGTTTTCCATACAACACCCAGTGCTCTTCCCCACAAGTGCCCTCCTCC
>NW_021901688.1:0-582 GCF_006229205.1 Suricata suricatta
GTATAACTTGTATGAAAATGGAGAGAATTTAAAACTAGAATAGTTAATAGACACAATTCTCATACGTTCTATGCTTGATGAAATAGTGTAAATATCTTTTAAATTTCTTTCTATTTTGATATGTGAAAAACATACAGATGCCACTTTTGATTCAGTACTGGCACCTTTCCAAGGCTTGGTCTCCTGAGAATCTCTGCTCCAGGCACCGTGGGACTCCCTGGGTCACCAAACCAGACAGGCTTTTCTACACAGTGTGGTGTTTGCTGCACAACTGGAAATTGGCTATGAAATCTCCTTAATGAGTGTTTGTATCAGTGAATTCCCTTGTTGTCCATTTTCTATCAGGTAATGTTGTTTTAATTAGTACCAAATGCTCATATTCAATTTCTCTGTGGTGGACATCATAACAAGTAAGGCTTATGAAAAAGAAAGAAAACAACAACAACAACAACACCACAAAACTTTAACAGCTCAGGAATTTGCTGATTTCCTTAGGAGCACTCAGTTGTATCTGAAACTGACTTATTTGTCCTTAATGCATTTTGCTTCAAACTAATATATTAGGTTCTAATATCATATGAA
>NW_021901689.1:0-582 GCF_006229205.1 Suricata suricatta
GAGAAGCTGGGTTTGGAGGTTCAGAGGGTTCAGTTCGGGCTGGCAGACACCTCTTTCCAGCTGCTCTGAGGGAAAGGATGTAGAGAGGAGTCGAAGTGAGCAGGAAGAAGACAACGGGAATGTTGAGAGGGGGTTAACAGTTCCGGCGGAGGGGGGGGGCAAAGGAAAAGGAAAAGCACTCTGTGTGATTGGGGAAGTAGTGGCTCGTTTGACAAGCCCTAAGAGTGGGTAAGACTGCAGGGGAAAAGGGAGCTTGTGTTTATTGTCCCTGAAAATGATTGAACAAAAGAAAGAGGTCTTCCCTTCCTCCCTCCCTCCCTCCCTCCCTTCCTTATTTTTTTCTCGCCATGTTGATGTTGGGCTCTCCAAACCAGCACAGCCCAGTAATTGAAATTGGAGGACCCTCTAAGCTAGTTCCAGGGAAGGTGGCCATACTAGGGAGTGGTGTAAATGGGGGTCAGGGAGGGTGGGGGCCAGGATGGGGAGAGGCAGGGTGGGCATCGCGTCACTCACCGAGCCAGGGAGGGACCTGAGAAGTCACGGAGTGTGGCCCCTTCACGTCAGCGACAGAGAAAGCGAGGC